>NW_027553027.1:0-48336 GCF_045843805.1 Urocitellus parryii
GTTTTTTGGAAGCTTGGCAACTCCTTTCAATGAAAGGGATTCTCGACAGTCTCTGCTTGGGGCTACTTCAATAGCACACAAACCATAGCGATAGAAATTGGAACTACATTATTGTGCCAAGTTTCAAAGAGCTAGCACAAACCGTGTTTGATTTAGAGTTCCAACTACATGTAACCATATAGGAGAAAACAGAGTGAAACCTAAACATGAAAACGGTTACTGCAAAGGAACGGTTTAACCAGAAGAACGAAATTTGGTGAGCCAAGTGGGATTGGTGTACTGATCATTAAATGGAAGTATCATCAAGACTGGGTGAAAAAATGTTTGCTGTGATTTCAGGAAACTCGAAGTTTTCTGGAAGCCTGGAAACCCCTTTCAATGAAAGTGATTCTCGTCAGTCTCTGCTTGGGGCTACTTCAATAGCACACAAACCATAGCGATAGAACTTGGAACTACATTATTGTGCCAAGTTTCAAAGAGCTAGCAGAAACCGTGTTTGATTTAGAGATCCAAATACATGTATCCATATAGGAGAAAACAGAGTGAAACCTAAACATGAAAACGGTTACTGCAATGGAACGGTTTAACCTAGAAGAACGAATTTAGTGAGCCAAGTGAGATTCGTGTACTGATCAGTACCTGCAAGTATCATCAAGATTTTGTGAAAAAATGTTTGCTGAGATTTCAGGAAACTCGTAGTATTTTGGAAGCTTGGCAACGCCTTTCAATGAACGGGATTCTCGTCAGTCTCTGCTTGGGGCTACTTCAATAGCACACAAACCATAGCGATAGAAGTTGGAACTACATTATTGTGCCAAGTTTCAAAGAGCTAGCACAAACCGTGTTTGATTTAGAGTTCCAACTACATGTATCCATATAGGAGAAAATAGAGTGAAACCTAAACATGAAAACGGTTACGGCAGAGGAACGGTTTAACCTAGAAGAACGAAATTTGGTGAGCCAAGTGGGATTGGTGTACTGATCATTAAATGCAAGTATCATCAAGACTGGGTGAAAAAATGTTTGCTGAGATTTCAGGAACCGCGCAGTTTTTTGTAAGCCTGGCAACCCCTTTCAATGAAAGTGATCCTCGTAGGTCTCTGCTTGGGGCTACTTCAATAGCACACAAACCATAGCGATAGAACTTGGAACTACATTATTGTGCCAAGTTTCAAAGAGCTAGCACAAACCGTGTTTGATTTAGAGTTCCAAGTACATGTATCCATATAGGAGAAAACAGAGTGAAACCTAAACATGAAAACGGTTACTGCAAAGGAACGGTTTAACCTAGAAGAACGAAATTTGGTGAGCCAAGTGGGATTGGTGTACTGATCACTACCTGCAAGTATCATCAAGATTGGGTGAAAAAATGTTTGCTGAGATTTCAGGAAACTCGCAGTTTTTTGGAAGCCTGGCAACCCCTTTCAATGAAAGTGATTCTCGTCAGTCTCTGCTTGGGGCTACTTCAATAGCACACAAACCATAGCGATAGAAACTTGGAACTACATTATTGTGCCAAGTTTCAAAGAGCTAGCAGAAACCGTGTTTGATTTAGAGTTCCAACTACATGTATCCATATAGGAGAAAACAGAGTGAAACCTAAACATGAAAACGGTTACTGCAAAGGAGCGGTTTAACCTAGAAGAACGAAATTTAGTGAGCCAAGTGAGATTCGTGTACTGATCACTACCTGCAAGTATCATCAAGATTGGGTGAAAAAATGTTTGCTGAGATTTCAGGAAACTCGTAGTATTTTGGAAGCTTGGCAACGCCTTTCAATGAACGGGATTCTCGTCAGTCTCTGCTTGGGGCTACTTCAATAGCACACAAACCATAGAGATAGAAGTTGGAACTAAATTATTGTGCCAAGTTTCAACGAGCTAGCACAAACCGTGTTTGATTTAGAGTTCCAACTACATGTATCCATATAGGAGAAAACAGAGTGAAACCTAAACATGAAAACGGTTACTGCAAAGGAACGGTTTAACCTAGAAGAACGAAATTTGGTGAGCCAAGTGGGATTGGTGTACTGATCATTAAATGGAAGTATCATCAAGACTGGGTGAAAAAATGTTTGCTGAGATTTCAGGAAACTCGCAGTTTTTGAAAGCCTGGCAACCCCTTTCAAATAAAGTGATTCTCGTAGGTCTCTGCTTGGGGCTACTTCAATAGCACACAAACCATAGCGATAGAAGTTGGAACTACATTATTGTGCCAAGTTTCAAAGAGCTAGCACAAACCGTGTTTGATTTTAGAGTTCCAACTACATGTATCCATATAGGAGAAAACAGAGTGAAACATAAACATGAAAACGGTTACTGCAAAGGAACGGTTTAACCTAGAAGAACGAAATTTAGTGAGCCAAGTGAGATTCGTGTACTGATCACTACCTGCAAGTATCATCAAGATTGGGTGAAAAAATGTTTGCTGAGATTTCAGTAAACTCGTAGTATTTTGGAAGCTTAGCAACGCCTTTCAATGAACGGGATTCTCGTCAGTCTCTGCTTGGGGCTACTTCAATAGCACACAAACCATAGCAATAGAACTTGGAACTACATTGTTGTGCCAAGTTTCAACGAGCTCGCACAAACCGTGTTTGATTTAGAGTTCCAACTACATGAATCCATATAGGAGAAAACAGAGTGAAACCTAAACATGAAAACGGTTACTGCAAAGGAACGGTTTAACCTAGAAGAACGAAATTTGGTGAGCCAAGTGGGACTGGTGTACTGATCATTAAATGGAAGTATCATCAAGACTGGGTGAAAAAATGTTTGCTGTGATTTCAGGAAACTCGCCGTTTTCTGGAAGACTGGAAACCCCTTTCAATGAAAGTGATTCTCGTCAGTCTCTGCTTGGGGCTACTTCAATAGCACACAAACCATAGCGATAGAACTTGGAACTACATTATTGTGCCAAGTTTCAAAGAGCTAGCTCAAACCGTGTTTGATTTAGAGTTCCAACTACATGTATCCTTATAGGAGAAAACAGAGTGAAACCTAAACATGAAAACGGTTACTGCAAAGGAACGGTTTAACCTAGAAGAACGAAATTTGGTGAGCCAAGTGGGATTGGTGTACTGATCATTAAATGGAAGTATCATCAAGACTGGGTGAAAAAATGTTTACAGAGATTTCAGGAAACTCGCAGTTTTTGAAAGCCTGGCAACCCCTTTCAAATAAAGTGATTCTCGTAGGTCTCTGCTTGGGGCTACTTCAATAGCACACAAACCATAGCGATAGAAGTTGGAACTACATTATTGTGCCATGTTTCAAAGAGCTAGCACAAACCGTGTTTGATTTAGAGTTCCAACTACATGTATCCATATAGGAGAAAACAGAGTGAAACCTAAACATGAAAACGGTTACTGCAAAGGAATGGTTTAACCTAGAAGAACGAAATTTGGTGAGCCAAGTGGGATTGGTGTACTGATCACTACCTGCAAGTATCATCAAGATTGGGTGAAAAATGTTTGCTGAGATTTCAGGAAACTCGCAGTTTTTTGGGAGCCTGGCAACCCCTTTCAATGAAAGTGATTCTCGTCAGTCTCTGCTTGGGGCTACTTCAATAGCACACAATCCATAGCGATAGAAGTTGGAACTACATTATTGTGCCAAGTTTCAAAGAGCTAGCACAAACCGTGTTTGATTTAGAGTTCCAACTACATGTATCCATATAGGAGAAAACAGAGTGAAACCTAAACATGAAAACTGTTACTGCAAAGGAACGGTTTAACCTAGAAGAACGAAATTTGGTGAGCCAAGTGGGATTGGTGTACTGATCACTACCTGCAAGTATCATCAAGATTGGGTGAAAAAATGTTTGCTGAGATTTCAGGAAACTCGTAGTATTTTGGAAGCTTGGCAACGCCTTTCAATGAACGGGATTCTCGTCAGTCTCTGCTTGGGGCTACTTCAATAGCACACAAACCATAGTGATAGAACTTGGAACTACATTATTGTGCCAAGTTTCAACGAGCTAGCACAAACCGTGTTTGATTTAGAGTTCCAACTACATGTATCCATATAGGAGAAAACAGAGTGAAACCTAAACATGAAAACGGTTACTGCAAAGGAACGGTTTAACCTAGAAGAACAAAATTTGGTGAGCCAAGTGGGATTGGTGTACTGATCATTAAATGGAAGTATCATCAAGACTGGGTGAAAAAATGTTTGCTGTGATTTCAGGAAACTCGCCGTTTTCTGGAAGACTAAAAACCGCTTTCAATGAAAGGGATTCTCGTCAGTCTCTGCTTGGGGCTACTTCAATAGCACACAAACCATAGCGATAGAACTTGGAACTACATTATTGTGCCAAGTTTCAAAGAGCTAGCACAAACCGTGTTTGATTTAGAGTTCCAACTACATGTATCCATATACGGGAAAACAGAGTGAAACCTAAACATGAAAACGATTACTGCAAAGGAACGGTTTAACCTAGAAGAACGAAATTTAGTGAGCCAAGTGAGATTCGTGTACTGATCACTACCTGCAAGTATCATCAAGATTGGGTGAAAAAATGTTTGCTGAGATTTCACGAAACTCGTAGTATTTTGGAAGCTTTGCAACGCCTTTCAAAGAAAGGGATTCTCGTCAGCCTCTGCTTGGGGCTACTTCAATAGCACACAAACCATAGCGATAGAACTTGGAACTACATTATTGTGCCAAGTTTCAAAGAGCTAGCACAATCCGTGTTTGATTTAGAGTTCCAACTACATGTATCCATATAGGAGAAAACAGAGTGAAACCTAAACATGAAAACGGTTACTGCAAAGGAATGGTTTAACCTAGAAGAACGAAATTTGGTGAGCCAAGTGGGATTGGTGTACTGATCATTAAATGGAAGTATCATCAAGACTGGGTGAAAAAATGTTTGCTGAGAATTCAGGAAACTCGCAGTTTTTTGTAAGCCTGGCAACCCCTTTCAATGAAAGTGATTCTGATCAGTCTCTGCTTGGGGCTACTTCAATAGCACACAAACCATAGCGATAGAAGTTGGAACTACATTATTGTGCCAAGATTCAAAGAGCTAGCACAAACCGTGTTTGATTTAGAGTTCCAACTACATGTATCCATATAGGAGAAAACAGAGTGAAACCTAAACATGAAAACGGTTACTGCAAAGGGAACGGTTTAACCTAGAAGAACGAAATTTGGTGAGCCAAGTGGGATTGGTGTACTGATAACTACCTGCAAGTATAATCAAGATTGGGTGAAAAAATGTTTGCTGAGATTTCAGGAAACTCACAGTTTTTATAAGCCTGGCAACCCCTTTCAATGAAAGTGATTCTCGTCAGTCTCTGCTTGGGGCTACTTCAATAGCACACAAACCATAGCGATAGAAGTTGGAACTACATTATTGTGCCAAGTTTCAAAGAGCTAGCACAAACCGTGTTTGATTTAGAGTTCCAACTACATGTATCCATATAGGAGAAAACAGAGTGAAACCTAAACATGAAAACTGTTACTGCAAAGGAACGGTTAACCTAGAAGAACGAAATTTGGTGAGCCAAGTGGGATTGGGTGTACTGATCACTACCTGCAAGTATCATCAAGATTGGGTGAAAAAATGTTTGCTGAGATTTCAGGAAACTCGTAGTATTTTGGAAGCTTGGCAACGCCTTTCAATGAACGGGATTCTCGTCAGTCTCTGCTTGGGGCTACTTCAATAGCACACAAACCATAGCGATAGAACTTGGAACTACATTATTGTGCCAAGTTTAAACGAGCTAGCACAAACCGTGTTTGATTTAGAGTTCCAACTACATGTATCCATATAGGAGAAAACAGAGTGAAACCTAAACATGAAAACGGTTACTGCAAAGGAACGGTTTAACCTAGAAGAACAAAATTTGGTGAGCCAAGTGGGATTGGTGTACTGATCATTAAATGGAAGTATCATCAAGACTGGGTGAAAAAATGTTTGCTGTGATTTCAGGAAACTCGCCGTTTTCTGGAAGACTAAAAACCGCTTTCAATGAAAGGGATTCTCGTCAGTCTCTGCTTGGGGCTACTTCAATAGCACACAAACCATAGCGATAGAACTTGGAACTACATTATTGTGCCAAGTTTCAAAGAGCTAGCACAAACCGTGTTTGATTTAGAGTTCCAACTACATGTATCCATATACGGGAAAACAGAGTGAAACCTAAACATGAAAACGATTACTGCAAAGGAACGGTTTAACCTAGAAGAACGAAATTTAGTGAGCCAAGTGAGATTCGTGTACTGATCACTACCTGCAAGTATCATCAAGATTGGGTGAAAAAATGTTTGCTGAGATTTCAGGAAACTCGTAGTATTTTGGAAGCTTTGCAACGCCTTTCAAAGAAAGGGATTCTCGTCAGCCTCTGCTTGGGGCTACTTCAATAGCACACAAACCATAGCGATAGAACTTGGAACTACATTATTGTGCCAAGTTTCAAAGAGCTAGCACAATCCGTGTTTGATTTAGAGTTCCAACTACATGTATCCATATAGGAGAAAACAGAGTGAAACCTAAACATGAAAACGGTTACTGCAAAGGAATGGTTTAACCTAGAAGAACGAAATTTGGTGAGCCAAGTGGGATTGGTGTACTGATCACTACCTGCAAGTATCATCAAGATTGGGTGAAAAAATGGTTGCTGAGATTTCAGGAAACTCGCAGTTTTTTGGAAGCCTGGCAACCCCTTTCAATGAAAGTGATTCTCGTCAGTCTCTGCTTGGGCTACTTCAATAGCACACAAACCATAGCGATAGAAGTTGGAACTACATTATTGTGCCAAGTTTCAAAGAGCTAGCACAAACCGTGTTTGATTTAGAGTTCCAACTACATGTATCCATATAGGAGAAAACAGAGTGAAACCTAAACATGAAAACGGTTACTGCAAAGGAACGGTTTAACCTAGAAGAACGAAATTTGGTGAGCCAAGTGGGATTGGTGTACTGATCACTACCTGCAAGTATCATCAAGATTGGGTGAAAAAATGTTTGCTGAGATTTCAGGAAACTCGTAGTATTTTGGAAGCTTGGCAACGCCTTTCAATGAACGGGATTCTCGTCAGTCTCTGCTTGGGGCTACTTCAATAGCACACAAACCATAGCGATAGAACTTGGAACTACATTATTGTGCCAAGTTTCAACGAGCTAGCACAAACCGTGTTTGATTTAGAGTTCCAACTACATGTATCCATATAGGAGAAAACAGAGTGAAACCTAAACATGAAAACGGTTACTGCAAAGGAACGGTTTAACCTAGAAGAACAAAATTTGGTGAGCCAAGTGGGATTGGTGTACTGATCATTAAATGGAAGTATCATCAAGACTGGGTGAAAAAATGTTTGCTGTGATTTCAGGAAACTCGCCGTTTTCTGGAAGACTAAAAACCGCTTTCAATGAAAGGGATTCTCGTCAGTCTCTGCTTGGGGCTACTTCAATAGCACACAAACCATAGCGATAGAACTTGGAACTACATTATTGTGCCAAGTTTCAAAGAGCTAGCACAAACCGTGTTTGATTTAGAGTTCCAACTACATGTATCCATATACGGGAAAACAGAGTGAAACCTAAACATGAAAACGATTACTGCAAAGGAACGGTTTAACCTAGAAGAACGAAATTTAGTGAGCCAAGTGAGATTCGTGTACTGATCACTACCTGCAAGTATCATCAAGATTGGGTGAAAAAATGTTTGCTGAGATTTCAGGAAACTCGTAGTATTTTGGAAGCTTTGCAACGCCTTTCAAAGAAAGGGATTCTCGTCAGCCTCTGCTTGGGGCTACTTCAATAGCACACAAACCATAGCGATAGAACTTGGAACTACATTATTGTGCCAAGTTTCAAAGAGCTAGCACTATCCGTGTTTGATTTAGAGTTCCAACTACATGTATCCATATAGGAGAAAACAGAGTGAAACCTAAACATGAAAACGGTTACTGCAAAGGAATGGTTTAACCTAGAAGAACGAAATTTGGTGAGCCAAGTGGGATTGGTGTACTGATCATTAAATGGAAGTATCATCAAGACTGGGTGAAAAAATGTTTGCTGAGAATTCAGGAAACTCGCAGTTTTTTGTAAGCCTGGCAACCCCTTTCAATGAAAGTGATTCTGATCAGTCTCTGCTTGGGGCTACTTCAATAGCACACAAACCATAGCGATAGAAGTTGGAACTACATTATTGTGCCAAGATTCAAAGAGCTAGCACAAACCGTGTTTGATTTAGAGTTCCAACTACATGTATCCATATAGGAGAAAACAGAGTGAAACCTAAACATGAAAACGGTTACTGCAAAGGAACGGTTTAACCTAGAAGAACGAAATTTGGTGAGCCAAGTGGGATTGGTGTACTGATAACTACCTGCAAGTATAATCAAGATTGGGTGAAAAAATGTTTGCTGAGATTTCAGGAAACTCACAGTTTTTATAAGCCTGGCAACCCCTTTCAATGAAAGTGATTCTCGTCAGTCTCTGCTTGGGGCTACTTCAATAGCACACAAACCATAGCGATAGAAGTTGGAACTACATTATTGTGCCAAGTTTCAAAGAGCTAGCAAAAACCGTGTTTGATTTAGAGTTCCAACTACATGTATCCATATAGGAGAAAACAGAGTGAAACCTAAACATGAAAACGGTTACTGCAAAGGAACGGTTTAACCTAGAAGAACGAAATTTAGTGAGCCAAGTGAGATTCGTGTACTGATCACTACCTGCAAGTATCATCAAGATTGGGTGAAAAAATGTTTGCTGAGATTTCAGTAAACTCGTAGTATTTTGGAAGCTTGGCAACGCCTTTCAATGAACGGGATTCTCGTCAGTCTCTGCTTGGGGCTACTTCAATAGCAGACAAACCATAGCAATAGAACTTGGAACTACATTATTGTGCCAAGTTTCAACGAGCTAGCACAAACCGTGTTTGATTTAGAGTTCCAACTACATGTATCCATATAGGAGAAAACAGAGTGAAACCTAAACATGAAAACGGTTACTGCAAAGGAACGGTTTAACCTAGAAGAACGAAATTTGGTGAGCCAAGTGGGATTGGTGTACTGATCATTAAATGGAAGTATCATCAAGACTGGGTGAAAAAATGTTTGCTGTGATTTCAGGAAACTCGCCGTTTTCTGGAAGACTGGGAAACCCCTTTCAATGAAAGTGATTCTCGTCAGTCTCTGCTTGGGGCTACTTCAATAGCACACAAACCATAGCGATAGAACTTGGAACTACATTATTGTGCCAAGTTTCAAAGAGCTAGCACAAACCGTGTTTGATTTAGTGTTCCAACTACGTGTATCCATATAGGAGAAAACAGAGTGAAACCTAAACATGAAAATGGTTACTGCAAAGGAACAGTTTAACCTAGAAGAACGAAATTTGGTGAGCCAAGTGGGATTGGTGTACTGATCATTAAATGGAAGTATCATCAAGATTGGGTGAAAAAATGTTTGCTGAGAATCCAGGAAACTCGTAGTTTTTTGGAAGCTTGGCAACTCCTTTCAATGAAAGGGATTCTCGACAGTCTCTGCTTGGGGCTACTTCAATAGCACACAAACCATAGCGATAGAAATTGGAACTACATTATTGTGCCAAGTTTCAAAGAGCTAGCACAAACCGTGTTTGATTTAGAGTTCCAACTACATGTATCCATATAGGAGAAAACAGAGTGAAACCGAAACATGAAAACGGTTACTGCAAAGGAACGGTTTAACCAGAAGAACGAAATTTGGTGAGCCAAGTGGGATTGGTGTACTGATCATTAAATGGAAGTATCATCAAGACTGGGTGAAAAAATGTTTGCTGTGATTTCAGGAAACTCGAAGTTTTCTGGAAGCCTGGAAACCCCTTTCAATGAAAGTGATTCTCGTAAGTCTCTGCTTGGGGCTACTTCAATAGCACACAAACCATAGCGATAGAACTTGGAACTACATTATTGTGCCAAGTTTCAAAGAGCTAGCAGAAACCGTGTTTGATTTAGAGTTCCAAATACATGTATCCATATAGGAGAAAACAGAGTGAAACCTAAACATGAAAACGGTTACTGCAAAGGAACGGTTTAACCTAGAAGAACGAATTTAGTGAGCCAAGTGAGATTCCTGTACTGATCACTATCTGTAAGTATCATCAAGATTTTGTGAAAAAATGTTTGCTGAGATTTCAGGAAACTCGTAGTATTTTGGAAGCTTGGCAACGCCTTTCAATGAAACGGGATTCTCGTCAGTCTCTGCTTGGGGCTACTTCAATAGCACACAAACCATAGCGATAGAAGTTGGAACTACATTATTGTGCCAAGTTTCAAAGAGCTAGCACAAACCGTGTTTGATTTAGAGTTCCAACTACATGTATCCATATAGGAGAAAATAGAGTGAAACCTAAACATGAAAACGGTTACGGCAGAGGAACGGTTTAACCTAGAAGAACGAAATTTGGTGAGCCAAGTGGGATTGGTGTACTGATCATTAAATGCAAGTATCATCAAGACTGGGTGAAAAAATGTTTGCTGAGATTTCAGGAAACGCGCAGTTTTTTGTAAGCCTGGCAACCCCTTTCAATGAAAGTGATTCTCGTCAGTCTCTGCTTGGGGCTACTTCAATAGCACACAGACCATAGCGATAGAACTTGGAACTACATTATTGTGCCAAGTTTCAAAGAGCTAGCACAAACCGTGTTTGATTTAGAGTTCCAACTACATGTATCCATATAGGAGAAAACAGAGTGAAACCTAAACATGAAAACGGTTACTGCAAAGGAACGGTTTAACGTAGAAGAACGAAATTTGGTGAGCCAAGTGGGATTGGTGTACTGATCACTACCTGCAAGTATCATCAAGATTGGGTGAAAAAATATTTGCTGAGATTTCAGGAAACTCGCAGTTTTTTGGAAGCCTGGCAACCCCTTTCAATGAAAGTGATTCTCGTCAGTCTCTGCTTGGGGCTACTTCAATAGCACACAAACCATAGCAATAGAACTTGGAACTACATTATTGTGCCAAGTTTCAACGAGCTAGCACAAACCGTGTTTTGATTTAGAGTTCCAACTACATGAATCCATATAGGAGAAAACAGAGTGAAACCTAAACATGAAAACGGTTACTGCAAAGGAACGGTTTAACCTAGAAGAACGAAATTTGGTGAGCCAAGTGGGATTGGTGTACTGATCATTAAATGGAAGTATCATCAAGACTGGGTGAAAAAATGTTTGCTGTGATTTCAGGAAACTCGCCGTTTTCTGGAAGACTGGAAACCCCTTTCAATGAAAGTGATTCTCGTCAGTCTCTGCTTGGGGCTACTTCAATAGCACACAAACCATAGCGATAGAACTTGGAACTACATTATTGTGCCAAGTTTCAAAGAGCTAGCACAAACCGTGTTTGATTTAGAGTTCCAACTACATGTATCCTTATAGGAGAAAACAGAGTGAAACCTAAACATGAAAACGGTTACTGCAAAGGAACGGTTTAACCTAGAAGAACGAAATTTGGTGAGCCAAGTGGGATTGGTGTACTGATCATTAAATGGAAGTATCATCAAGACTGGGTGAAAAAATGTTTACAGAGATTTCAGGAAACTCGCAGTTTTTTGAAAGCCTGGCAATCCCTTTCAAATAAAGTGATTCTCGTAGGTCTCTGCTTGTGGCTACTTCAATAGCACACAAACCATAGCGATAGAAGTTGGAACTACATTATTGTGCCATGTTTCAAAGAGCTAGCACAAACCGTGTTTGATTTAGAGTTCCAACTACATGTATCCATATAGGAGAAAACAGAGTGAAACCTAAACATGAAAACGGTTACTGCAAAGGAACGGTTTAACCTAGAAGAACGAAATTTGGTGAGCCAAGTGGGATTGGTGTACTGATCACTACCTGCAAGTATCATAAAGATTGGGTGAAAAAATGTTTGCTGAGATTTCAGGAAACTCGCAGTTTTTTGGAAGCCTGGCAACCCCTTTCAATGAAAGTGATTCTCGTCAGTCTCTGCTTGGGGCTACTTCAATAGCACACAAACCATAGCGATAGAACTTGGAACTACATTATTGTGCCAAGTTTCAAAGAGCTAGCACAAACCGTGTTTGATTTAGAGTTCCAACTACATGTATCCATATAGGAGAAAACAGAGTGAAACCTAAACATGAAAACGGTTACTGCAAAGGAACGGTTTAACCTAGAAGAACGAAATTTAGTGAGCCAAGTGAGATTCGTGTACTGATCATTAAATGGAAGTATCATCAAGACTGGGTGAAAAAATGTTTGCTGAGATTTCAGGAAACTCGTAGTATTTTGGAAGCTTGGCAACGCCTTTCAATGAAAGGGATTCTCGTCAGCCTCTGCTTGGGGCTACTTCAATAGCACACAAACCATAGCGATAGAACTTGGAACTACATTATTGTGCCAAGTTTCAAAGAGCTAGCACAAACCGTGTTTGATTTAGAGTTCCAACTACGTGTATCCATATAGGAGAAAACAGAGTGAAACCTAAACATGAAAACGGTTACTGCAAAGGAACAGTTTAACCTAGAAGAACGAAATTTGGTGAGCCAAGTGGGATTGGTGTACTGATCATTAAATGGAAGTATCATCAAGACTGGGTGAAAAAATGTTTGCTGTGATTTCAGGAAACTCGAAGTTTTCTGGAAGCCTGGAAACCCCTTTCAATGAAAGTGATTCTCGTCAGTCTCTGCTTGGGGCTACTTCAATAGCACACAAACCATAGCGATATAAGTTGGAACTACATTATTGTGCCAAGTTTCAAAGAGCTAGCACAAACCGTGTTTGATTTAGAGTTCCAAGTACATGTATCCATATAGGAGAAAACAGAGTGAAACCTAAACATGAAAACGGTTACGGCAAAGGAACGGTTTAACCTAGAAGAACGAAATTTGGTGAGCCAAGTGGGATTGGTGTACTGATCATTAAATGGAAGTATCATCAAGACTGGGTGAAAAAATGTTTGCTGAGATTTCAGGAAACTCGCAGTTTTTTGTAAGCCTGGCAACCCCTTTCAATGAAAGTGATTCTCGTCAGTCTCTGCTTGGGGCTACTTCAATAGCACACAAACCATAGAGATAGAACATGGAACTACATTATTGTGCCAAGTTTCAAAGAGCTAGCACAAACCGTGTTTGATTTAGAGTTCCAACTACATGTATCCATATAGGAGAAAACAGAGTGAAACCTAAACATGAAAACGGTTACTGCAAAGGATCGGTTTAACCTAGAAGAACGAAATTTAGTGAGCCAAGTGAGATTCGTGTACTGATCACTACCTGCAAGTATCATCAAGATTTTGTGAAAAAATGTTTGCTGAGATTTCAGGAAACTCGTAGTATTTTGGAAGCTTGGCAACGCCTTTCAATGAACGGGATTCTCGTCAGTCTCTGCTTGGGGCTACTTCAATAGCACACAAACCATAGCGATAGAACTTGGAACTACATTATTGTGCCAAGTTTCAAAGAGCTAGCACAAACCGTGTTTGATTTAGAGTTCCAACTACATGTATCCATATAGGAGAAAACAGAGTGAAACCTAAACATGAAAACGGTTACTGCAAAGGAACGGTTTAACCTAGAAGAACGAAATTTGGTGACCCAAGTGGGATTGGTGTACTGATCATTAAATGGAAGTATCATCAAGACTGGGTGAAAAAAATGTTTGCTGTGATTTCAGGAAACTCTCCGTTTTCTGGAAGACTGGAAACCCCTTTCAATGAAAGGGATTCTCTTCAGTCTCTGCTTGGGGCTACTTCAATAGCACACAAACCATAGCGATAGAACTTGGAACTACATTATTGTGCCAAGTTTCAAAGAGCTAGCACAAACCGTGTTTGATTTAGAGTTCCAACTACATGTATCCATATAGGGGAAAACAGAGTGAATCCTAAACATGAAAACGGTTACTGCAAAGGAACGGTTTAACCTAGAAGAACGAAATTTAGTGAGCCAAGTGAGATTCGTGTACTGATCATTAAATGGAAGTATCATCAAGACTGGGTGAAAAAATGTTTGCTGAGATTTCAGGAAACTCGTAGTATTTTGGAAGCTTGGCAACGCCTTTCAATGAAAGGGATTCTCGTCAGCCTCTGCTTGGGGCTACTTCAATAGCACACAAACCATAGTGATAGAACTTGGAACTACATTATTGTGCCAAGTTTCAAAGAGCTAGCACAAACCGTGTTTGATTTAGAGTTCCAATTACGTGTATCCATATAGGAGAAAACAGAGTGAAACCTAAACATGAAAACGGTTACTGCAAAGGAACAGTTTAACCTAGAAGAACGAAATTTGGTGAGCCAAGTGGGATTGGTGTACTGATCATTAAATGGAAGTATCATCAAGACTGGGTGAAAAAATGTTTGCTGTGATTTCAGGAAACTCGAAGTTTTCTGGAAGCCTGGAAACCCCTTTCAATGAAAGTGATTCTCGTCAGTCTCTGCTTGGGGCTACTTCAATAGCACACAAACCATAGCGATATAAGTTGGAACTACATTATTGTGCCAAGTTTCAAAGAGCTAGCACAAACCGTGTTTGATTTAGAGTTCCAAGTACATGTATCCATATAGGAGAAAACAGAGTGAAACCTAAACATGAAAACGGTTACGGCAAAGGAACGGTTTAACCTAGAAGAACGAAATTTGGTGAGCCAAGTGGGATTGGTGTACTGATCATTAAATGGAAGTATCATCAAGACTGGGTGAAAAAATGTTTGCTGAGATTTCAGGAAACTCGCAGTTTTTTGTAAGCCTGGCAACCCCTTTCAATGAAAGTGATTCTCGTCAGTCTCTGCTTGGGGCTACTTCAATAGCACACAAACCATAGAGATAGAACATGGAACTACATTATTGTGCCAAGTTTCAAAGAGCTAGCACAAACCGTGTTTGATTTAGAGTTCCAACTACATGTATCCATATAGGAGAAAACAGAGTGAAACCTAAACATGAAAACGGTTACTGCAAAGTAACGGTTTAACCTAGAAGAACGAATTTAGTGAGCCAAGTGAGATTCGTGTACTGATCACTACCTGCAAGTATCATCAAGATTGGGTGAAAAAATGTTTGCTGAGATTTCAGGAAACTCGTAGTATTTTGGAAGCTTTGCAACGCCTTTCAAAGAAAGGGATTCTCGTCAGCCTCTGCTTGGGGCTACTTCAATAGCACACAAACCATAGCGATAGAAGTTGGAACTACATTATTGTGCCAAGTTTCAAAGAGCTAGCACAAACCGTGTTTGATTTAGAGTTCCAACTACATGTATCCATATAGGAGAAAACAGAGTGAAACCTAAACATGAAAACGGTTACTGCAAAGGAACGGTTTAACCTAGAAGAACGAAATTTCGTGAGCCAAGTGGGATTGGTGTACTGATCATTAAATGGAAGTATCATCAAGACTGGGTGAAAAAATGTTTGCTGAGAATTCAGGAAACTCGCAGTTTTTTGTAAGCCTGGAAACCCCTTTCAATGAAAGTGATTCTCGTCAGTCTCTGCTTGGGGCTACTTCAATAGCACACAAACCATAGCGATAGAAGTTGGAACTACATTATTGTGCCAAGATTCAAAGAGCTAGCACAAACCGTGTTTGATTTAGAGTTCCAACTACATGTATCCATATAGGAGAAAACAGAGTGAAACCTAAACATGAAAACGGTTACTGCAAAGGAACGGTTTAACCTAGAAGAATGAAATTTGGTGAGCCAAGTGGGATTGGTGTACTGATCACTACCTGCAAGTATAATCAAGATTGGGTGAAAAAATGTTTGCTGAGATTTCAGGAAACTCGCAGTTTTTTGGAAGCCTGGCAACCCCTTTCAATGAAAGTGTTTCTCGTCAGTCTCTGCTTGGGGCTACTTCAATAGCACACAAACCATAGCGATAGAAGTTGGAACTACATTATTGTGCCAAGTTTCAAAGAGCTAGCAAAAACCGTGTTTGATTTAGAGTTCCAACTACATGTATCCATATAGGAGAAAACAGAGTGAAACCTAAACATGAAAACGGTTACTGCAAAGGAACGGTTTAACCTAGAAGAACGAAATTTGGTGAGCCAAGTGGGATTGGTGTACTGATCATTAAATGGAAGTATCATCAAGATTGGGTGAAAAAATGTTTGCTGAGATTTCAGGAAACTCGCAGGTTTTTGGAAGCCTGGCAACCCCTGTTAATGGAAGTGATTCTCGTCAGTCTCTGCTTGGGGCTACTTCAATAGCACACAAACCATAGCGATAGAACTTGGAACTACATTATTGTGCCAAGTTTCAAAGAGCTAGCAGAAACCGTGTTTGATTTAGAGTTCCAAATACATGTATCCATATAGGAGAAAACAGAGTGAAACCTAAACATGAAAACGGTTACTGCAAAGGAACGGTTTAACCTAGAAGAACGAAATTTAGTGAGCCAAGTGAGATTCGTGTACTGATCACTACCTGCAAGTATCATCAAGATTGGGTGAAAAAATGTTTGCTGAGATTTCAGGAAACTCGTAGTATTTTGGAAGCTTGGCAACGCCTTTCAATGAAAGGGATTCTCGTAAGCCTCTGCTTGGGGCTACTTCAATAGCACACAAACCATAGCGATAGAAGTTGGAACTACATTATTGTGCCAAGTTTCAAAGAGCTAGCACAAACCGTGTTTGATTTAGAGTTCCAACTACGTGTATCCATATAGGAGAAAACAGAGTGAAACCTAAACAAGAAAACGGTTACTGCAAAGGAACAGTTTAACCTAGAAGAACGAAATTTGGTGAGCCAAGTGGGATTGGTGTACTGATCATTAAATGGAAGTATCATCAAGACTGGGTGAAAAAATGTTTGCTGTGATTTCAGGAAACTCGAAGTTTTCTGGAAGCCTGGAAACCCCTTTCAATGAAAGTGATTCTCGTCAGTCTCTGCTTGGGGCTACTTCAATAGCACACAAACCATAGCGATATAAGTTGGAACTATATTATTGTGCCAAGTTTCAAAGAGCTAGCACAAACCGTGTTTGATTTAGAGTTCCAACTACATGTATCCATATAGGAGAAAACAGAGTGAAACCTAAACATGAAAACGGTTACGGCAAAGGAACGGTTTAACCTAGAAGAACGAAATTTGGTGAGCCAAGTGGGATTGGTGTACTGATCATTAAATCGAAGTATCATCAAGACTGGGTGAAAAAATGTTTGCTGAGATTTCAGGAAACTCGCAGTTTTTTGTAAGCCTGGCAACCCCTTTCAATGAAAGTGATTCTCGTCAGTCTCTGCTTGGGGCTACTTCAATAGCACACAAACCATAGAGATA
Source organism: Urocitellus parryii (assembly GCF_045843805.1). NCBI lineage: Eukaryota > Metazoa > Chordata > Mammalia > Rodentia > Sciuridae > Urocitellus > Urocitellus parryii. The sequence goes on from NW_027553027.1 coordinate 17,240, forward strand.
GAACATGGAACTACATTATTGTGCCAAGTTTCAAAGAGCTAGCACAAACCGTGTTTGATTTAGAGTTCCAACTACATGTATCCATATAGGAGAAAACAGAGTGAAACCTAAACATGAAAACGGTTACTGCAAAGGAACGGTTTAACCTAGAAGAACGAAATTTAGTGAGCCAAGTGAGATTCGTGTACTGATCACTACCTGCAAGTATCATCAAGATTTTGTGAAAAAATGTTTGCTGAGATTTCAGGAAACTCGTAGTATTTTGGAGGCTTGGCAACGCCTTTCAATGAACGGGATTCTCGTCAGTCTCTGCTTGGGGCTACTTCAATAGCACACAAACCATAGCGATAGAACTTGGAACTACATTATTGTGCCAAGTTTCAAAGAGCTAGCACAAACCGTGTTTGATTTAGAGTTCCAACTACATGTATCCATATAGGAGAAAACAGAGTGAAACCTAAACATGAAAACGGTTACTGCAAAGGAACGGTTTAACCTAGAAGAACGAAATTTGGTGAGCCAAGTGGGATTGGTGTACTGATCATTAAATGGAAGTATCATCAAGACTGGGTGAATAAAATGTTTGCTGTGATTTCAGGAAACTCTCCGTTTTCTGGAAGACTGGAAACCCCTTTCAATGAAAGGGATTCTCGTCAGTCTCTGCTTGGGGCTACTTCAATAGCACACAAACCATAGCGATAGAACTTGGAACTACATTATTGTGCCAAGTTTCAAAGAGCTAGCACAAACCGTGTTTGATTTAGAGTTCCAACTACATGTATCCATATAGGGGAAAACAGAGTGAAACCTAAACATGAAAACGGTTACTGCAAAGGAACGGTTTAACCTAGAAGAACGAAATTTAATGAGCCAAGTGAGATTTGTGTACTGATCACTACCTGCAAGTATCATCAAGTTTGGGTGAAAAAATGTTTGCTGAGATTTCAGGAAACTCGTAGTATTTTGGAAGCTTTGCAACGCCTTTCAATGAAAGGGATTCTCGTCAGCCTCTGCTTGGGGCTACTTCAATAGCACACAAACCATAGCGATAGAAGTTGGAACTACATTATTGTGCCAAGTTTCAAAGAGCTAGCACAAACCGTGTTTGATTTAGAGTTCCAACTACATGTATCCATATAGGAGAAAACAGAGTGAAACCTAAACATGAAAACGGTTACGGCAAAGGAACGGTTTAACCTAGAAGAACGAAATTTGGTGAGCCAAGTGGGATTGGTGTACTGATCATTAAATGGAAGTATCATCAAGACTGGGTGAAAAAAATGTTTGCTGTGATTTCAGGAAACTCGCCGTTTTCTGGAAGACTGGAAACCCCTTTCAATGAAAGGGATTCTCGTCAGTCTCTGCTTGGGGCTACTTCAATAGCACACAAACCATAGCGATAGAACTTGGAACTACATTATTGTGCCAAGTTTCAAAGAGCTAGCTCAAACCGTGTTTGATTTAGAGTTCCAACTACATGTATCCATATAGGAGAAAACAGAGTGAAACCTAAACATGAAAACGGTTACGGCAAAGGAACGGTTTAACCTAGAAGAACGAAATTTGGTGAGCCAAGTGGGATTGGTGTACTGATCATTAAATGGAAGTATCATCAAGACTGGGTGAAAAAATGTTTGCTGTGATTTCAGGAAACTCGAAGTTTTCTGGAAGCCTGGAAACCCCTTTCAATGAAAGTGATTCTCGTCAGTCTCTGCTTGGGGCTACTTCAATAGCACACAAACCATAGCGATATAAGTTGGAACTATATTATTGTGCCAAGTTTCAAAGAGCTAGCACAAACCGTGTTTGATTTAGAGTTAAAACTACATGTATCCATATAGGAGAAAACAGAGTGAAACCTAAACATGAAAACGGTTACGGCAAAGGAACGGTTTAACCTAGAAGAACGAAATTTGGTGAGCCAAGTGGGATTGGTGTACTGATCATTAAATCGAAGTATCATCAAGACTGGGTGAAAAAATGTTTGCTGAGATTTCAGGAAACTCGCAGTTTTTTGTAAGCCTGGCAACCCCTTTCAATGAAAGTGATTCTCGTCAGTCTCTGCTTGGGGCTACTTCAATAGCACACAAACCATAGAGATAGAACATGGAACTACATTATTGTGCCAAGTTTCAAAGAGCTAGCACAAACCGTGTTTGATTTAGAGTTCCAACTACATGTATCCATATAGGAGAAAACAGAGTGAAACCTAAACATGAAAACGGTTACTGCAAAGGAACGGTTTAACCTAGAAGAACGAAATTTAGTGAGCCAAGTGAGATTCGTGTACTGATCACTACCTGCAAGTATCATCAAGATTTTGTGAAAAAATGTTTGCTGAGATTTCAGGAAACTCGTAGTATTTTGGAAGCTTGGCAACGCCTTTCAATGAACGGGATTCTCGTCAGTCTCTGCTTGGGGCTACTTCAATAGCACACAAACCATAGCGATAGAACTTGGAACTACATTATTGTGCCAAGTTTCAAAGAGCTAGCACAAACCGTGTTTGATTTAGAGTTCCAACTACATGTATCCATATAGGAGAAAACAGAGTGAAACCTAAACATGAAAACGGTTACTGCAAAGGAACGGTTTAACCTAGAAGAACGAAATTTGGTGAGCCAAGTGGGATTGGTGTACTGATCATTAAATGGAAGTATCATCAAGACTGGGTGAATAAAATGTTTGCTGTGATTTCAGGAAACTCTCCGTTTTCTGGAAGACTGGAAACCCCTTTCAATGAAAGGGATTCTCGTCAGTCTCTGCTTGGGGCTACTTCAATAGCACACAAACCATAGCGATAGAACTTGGAACTACATTATTGTGCCAAGTTTCAAAGAGCTAGCACAAACCGTGTTTGATTTAGAGTTCCAACTACATGTATCCATATAGGGGAAAACAGAGTGAAACCTAAACATGAAAACGGTTACTGCAAAGGAACGGTTTAACCTAGAAGAACGAAATTTAATGAGCCAAGTGAGATTTGTGTACTGATCACTACCTGCAAGTATCATCAAGTTTGGGTGAAAAAATGTTTGCTGAGATTTCAGGAAACTCGTAGTATTTTGGAAGCTTTGCAACGCCTTTCAATGAAAGGGATTCTCGTCAGCCTCTGCTTGGGGCTACTTCAATAGCACACAAACCATAGCGATAGAAGTTGGAACTACATTATTGTGCCAAGTTTCAAAGAGCTAGCACAAACCGTGTTTGATTTAGAGTTCCAACTACATGTATCCATATAGGAGAAAACAGAGTGAAACCTAAACATGAAAACGGTTACGGCAAAGGAACGGTTTAACCTAGAAGAACGAAATTTGGTGAGCCAAGTGGGATTGGTGTACTGATCATTAAATGGAAGTATCATCAAGACTGGGTGAAAAAAATGTTTGCTGTGATTTCAGGAAACTCGCCGTTTTCTGGAAGACTGGAAACCCCTTTCAATGAAAGGGATTCTCGTCAGTCTCTGCTTGGGGCTACTTCAATAGCACACAAACCATAGCGATAGAACTTGGAACTACATTATTGTGCCAAGTTTCAAAGAGCTAGCTCAAACCGTGTTTGATTTAGAGTTCCAACTACATGTATCCATATAGGAGAAAACAGAGTGAAACCTAAACATGAAAACGGTTACGGCAAAGGAACGGTTTAACCTAGAAGAACGAAATTTGGTGAGCCAAGTGGGATTGGTGTACTGATCATTAAATGGAAGTATCATCAAGACTGGGTGAAAAAATGTTTGCTGAGATTTCAGGAAACTCGCAGTTTTTTGTAAGCCTGGCAACCCCTTTCAATGAAAGTGATTCTCGTCAGTCTCTGCTTGGGGCTACTTCAATAGCACACAAACCATAGCGATAGAAGTTGGAACTACATTATTGTGCCAAGTTTCAAAGAGCTAGCACAAACCGTGTTTGATTTAGAGTTCCAACTACATGTATCCATATAGGAGAAAACAGAGTGAAACCTAAACATGAAAACGGTTACTACAAAGGAACGGTTTAACCTAGAAGAACGAAATTTGGTGAGCCAAGTGGGATTGGTGTACTGATCATTAAATGGAAGTATCATCAAGACTGGGTGAAAAAATGTTTGCTGTGATTTCAGGAAACTCGCCGTTTTCTGGAAGACTAAAAACCCCTTTCAATGAAAGGGATTCTCGTCAGTCTCTGCTTGGGGCTACTTCAATAGCACACAAACCATAGCGATAGAACTTGGAACTACATTATTGTGCCAAGATTCAAAGAGCTAGCACAAACCGTGTTTGATTTAGAGTTCCAACTACATGTATCCATATAGGAGAAAACAGAGTGAAACCTAAACATGAAAACGGTTACTGCAAAGGAACGGTTTAACCTAGAAGAACGAAATTTGGTGAGCCAAGTGGGATTGGTGTACTGATCACTACCTGCAAGTATAATCAAGATTGGGTGAAAAAATGTTTGCTGAGATTTCAGGAAACTCGCAGTTTTTTGGAAGCCTGGCAACCCCTTTCAATGAAAGTGATTCTCGTCAGTCTCTGCTTGGGGCTACTTCAATAGCACACAAACCATAGCTATAGAACTTGGAACTACATTATTGTGCCAAGTTTCAAAGAGCTAGCACAAACCGTGTTTGATTTAGAGTTCCAACTACATGTATCCATATAGGAGAAAACAGAGTGAAACCTAAACATGAAAACGGTTACTGCAAAGGAACGGTTTAACCTAGAAGAACGAAATTTAGTGAGCCAAGTAAGATTCGTGTACTGATCACTACCTGCAAGTATCATCAAGATTGGGTGAAAAAATGTTTGCTGAGATTTTAGGAAACTCGTAGTATTTTGGAAGCTTTACAACGCCTTTCAATGAACGGGATTCTCGTCAGTCTCTGCTTGGGGCTACTTCAATAGCACACAAACCATAGCGATAGAAGTTGGAACTACATTATTGTGCCAAGTTTCAACGAGCTAGCACAAACCGTGTTTGATTTAGAGTTCCAACTACATGTATCCATATAGGATAAAAGAGAGTGAAACCTAAACATGAAAACGGTTACTGCAAAGGAACGGTTTAACCTAGAAGAACGAAATTTGGTGAGCCAAGTGGGATTGGTGTACTGATCATTAAATGGAAGTATCATCAAGACTGGGTGAAAAAATGTTTGCTGTGATTTCAGGAAACTCGCCGTTTTCTGGAAGACTAAAAACCCTTTCAATGAAAGGGATTCTCGTCAGTCTCTGCTTGGGGCTACTTCAAAAGCACACAAACCATAGCGATAGAACTTGGAACTACATTATTGTGCCAAGATTCAAAGAGCTAGCACAAACCGTGTTTGATTTAGAGTTCCAACTACATGTATCCATATAGGGGAAAACAGAGTGAAACCTAAACATGAAAACGGTTACTGCAAAGGAACGGTTTAACCTAGAAGAACGAAATTTAGTGAGCCAAGTGAGATTCGTGTACTGATCACTACCTGCAAGTATCATCAAGATTGGGTGAAAAAATGTTTGCTGAGATTTCAGGAAACTCGTAGTATTTTGGAAGCTTTGCAACGCCTTTCAATGAAAGGGATTCTCGTCAGTCTCTGCTTGGGGCTACTTCAATAGCACACAAACCATAGCGATAGAAGTTGGAACTACATTATTGTGCCAAGTTTCAAAGAGCTAGCACAAACCGTGTTTGATTTAGAGTTCCAACTACATGTATCCATATAGGAGAAAACAGAGTGAAACCTAAACATGAAAACGGTTACTGCAAAGGAACGTTTTAACCTAGAAGAACGAAATTTGGTGAGCCAAGTGGGATTGGTGTACTGATCATTAATGGAAGTATCATCAAGACTGGGTGAAAAAATGTTTGCTGAGAATCAGGAAACTCGCAGTTTTTGTAAGCCTGGCAACCCTTTCAATGAAAGTGATTCTCGTCAGTCTCTGCTTGGGCTACTTCAATAGCACACAACCATAGCGATAGAAGTTGGAACTACATTATTGTGCCAAGATTCAAAGAGCTAGCACAAACCGTGTTTGATTTAGAGTTCCAACTACATGTATCCATATAGGAGAAAACAGAGTGAAACCTAAACATGAAAACGGTTACTGCAAAGGAACGGTTTAACCTAGAAGAACGAAATTCGGTGAGCCAAGTGGGATTGGTGTACTGATCACTACCTGCAAGTATAATCAAGATTGGGTGAAAAATGTTTGCTGAGATTTCAGGAAACTCGCAGTTTTTTGGAAGCCTGGCAACCCCTTTCAATGAAAGTGATTCTCGTCAGTCTCTGCTTGGGGCTAGTTCAATAGCACACAAACCATAGCGATAGAACTTGGAACTACATTATTGTGCCAAGTTTCAAAGAGCTAGCACAAACCGTGTTTGATTTAGAGTTCCAACTACATGTATCCATATAGGAGAAAACAGAGTGAAACCTAAACATGAAAACGGTTACTGCAAAGGAACGTTTAACCTAGAAGAACGAATTTGGTGAGCCAATGGGATTGGTGTACTGATCATTAAATGGAAGTATCATCAAGATTTTGTGAAAAAATGTTTGCTGAGATTTCAGGAAACTCGTAGAATTTTGGAAGCTTGGCAACGCCTTTCAATGAACGGGATTCTCGTCAGTCTCTGCTTGGGGCTACTTCAATAGCACACAAACCATAGCGATAGAAGTTGGAACTACATTTATTGTGCCAAGTTTCAAAGAGCTAGCACAAACCGTGTTTGATTTAGAGTTCCAACTACATGTATCCATATAGGGGAAAACAGAGTGAAACCTAAACATGAAAACGGTTACTGCAAAGGAACGGTTTAACCTAGAAGAACGAAATTTAGTGAGCCAAGTGAGATTCATGTACTGATCACTACCTGCAAGTATCATCAAGTTTGGGTGAAAAAATGTTTGCTGAGATTTTAGGAAACTCGTAGTATTTTGGAAGCTTTGCAACGCCTTTCAATGAACGGGATTCTCGTCAGTCTCTGCTTGGGGCTACTTCAATAGCACACAAACCATAGCGATAGAAATTGGAACTACATTATTGTGCCAAGATTCAAAGAGCTAGCACATACCGTGTTTGATTTAGAGTCCCAACTACATGTATCCATATAGGAGAAAACAGAGTGAAACCTAAACATGAAAACGGTTACTGCAAAGGAACGGTTTAACCTAGAAGAACGAAATTTGGTGAGCCAAGTGGATTGGTGTACTGATCACTACCTGCAAGTATAATCAAGATTGGGTGAAAAAATGTTTGCTGAGATTTCAGGAAACTCGCAGTTTTTTGAAAGCCTGGCAACCCCTTTCAATGAAAGTGATTCTCGTCAGTCTCTGCTTGGGGCTACTTCAATAGCACACAAACCATAGCGACAGAACTTGGAACTACATTATTGTGCCAAGTTTCAAAGAGCTAGCACAAACCGTGTTTGATTTAGAGTTCCAACTACATGTATCCATATAGGAGAAACAGAGTGAAACCTAAACATGAATACGGTTACTGAAAAGGAACGGTTTAACCTAGAAGAACGAAATTTGGTGAGCCAATGGGATTGGTGTACTGATCATTAAATGGAAGTATCATCAAGATTTTGTGAAAAAATGTTTGCTGAGATTTCAGGAAACTCGCAGTTTTTGGAAGCTTGGCAACCCCTTTCAATTAAAGGGATTCTCGTCAGTCTCTGCTTGGGGCCACTTCAATAACTCACAAACCATAGCGATAGAACTTGGAACTACATTACTGTGCCAAGTTTCAAAGAGCTAGCACAAACCGTGTTTGATTTAGAGTTCCAACTACATGTATCCATATAGGGGAAAACAGAGTGAAACCTAAACATGAAAACGGTTACTGCAAAGGAACGGTTTAACCTAGAAGAACGAAATTTAGTGAGCCAAGTGAGATTCGTGTACTGATCACTACCTGCAAGTATCATCAAGTTTGGGTGAAAAAATGTTTGCTGAGATTTTAGGAAACTCGTAGTATTTTGGAAGCTTTGCAACGCCTTTCAATGAAAGGGATTCTCGTCAGCCTCTGCTTGGGGCTACTTCAATAGCACACAAACCATAGCGATAGAAGTTGGAACTACATTATTGTGCCAAGTTTCAAAGAGCTACACACACCGTGTTTGATTTAGAGTTCCAACTACATGTATCCATATAGGAGAAAACAGAGTGAAACCTAAACATGAAAACGGTTACTGCAAAGGAACGGTTTAACCTAGAAGAACGAAATTTGGTGAGCCAAGTGGGATTGGTGTACTGATCAGTAAATGGAAGTATCATCAAGACTGGGTGAAAAAATGTTTGCTGTGATTTCAGGAAACTCGAAGTTTTCTGGAAGCCTGGAAACCCCTTTCAATGAAAGTGATTCTCGTCAGTCTCTGCTTGGGGCTACTTCAATAGCACACAAACCATAGCGATATAAGTTGGAACTACATTATTGTGCCAAGTTTCAAAGAGCTAGCACAAACCGTGTTTGATTTAGAGTTCCAAGTACATGTATCCATATAGGAGAAAACAGAGTGAAACCTAAACATGAAAACGGTTACGGCAAAGGAACGGTTTAACCTAGAAGAACGAAATTTGGTGAGCCAAGTGGGATTGGTGTACTGATCATTAAATGGAAGTATCATCAAGACTGGGTGAAAAAAGGTTTGCTGAGATTTCAGGAAACTCGCAGTTTTTTGTAAGCCTGGCAACCCCTTTCAATGAAAGTGATTCTCGTCAGTCTCTGCTTGGGGCTACTTCAATAGCACACAAACCATAGCGATAGAACTTGGAACTACATTATTGTGCCAAGTTTCAAAGAGCTAGCACAAACCGTGTTTGATTTAGAGTTCCAACTACATGTATCCATATAGGAGAAAACAGAGTGAAACCTAAACATGAAAACGGTTAGTGCAAAGGAACGGTTTAACCTAGAAGAACGAAATTTGGTGAGCCAAGTGGGATTGGTGTACTGATCACTACCTGCAACTATCATCAAGATTGGGTGAAAAAATGTTTGCTGAGATTTCAGGAAACTCGCAGTTTTTTGGAAGCCTGGCAACCCCTTTCAATGAAAGTGATTCTCGTCAGTCTCTGCTTGGGGCTACTTCAATAGCACACAAACCATAGCGATAGAAGTTGGAACTACATTATTGTGCCAAGTTTCAAAGAGCTAGCACAAACCGTGTTTGATTTAGAGTTCCAACTACATGTATCCATATAGGAGAAAACAGAGTGAAACCTAAACATGAAAACGGTTACTGCAAAGGAACGGTTTAACCTAGAAGAACGAAATTTGGTGAGCCAAGTGGGATTGGTGTACTGATCACTACCTGCAAGTATAATCAAGATTGGGTGAAAAAATGTTTGCTGAGATTTCAGGAAACTCGCAGTTTTTTGGAAGCCTGGCAACCCCTTTCAATGAAAGTGTTTCTCGTCAGTCTCTGCTTGGGGATACTTCAATAGCACACAAACCATAGCGATAGAAGTTGGAACTACATTATTGTGCCAAGTTTCAAAGAGCTAGCAAAAACCGTGTTTGATTTAGAGTTCCAACTACATGTATCCATATAGGAGAAAACAGAGTGAAACCTAAACATGAAAACGGTTACTGCAAAGGAACGGTTTAACCTAGAAGAACGAAATTTGGTGAGCCAAGTGGGATTGGTGTACTGATCATTAAATGGAAGTATCATCAAGATTGGGTGAAAAAATGTTTGCTGAGATTTCAGGAAACTCGCAGGTTTTTGGAAGCCTGGCAACCCCTGTTAATGGAAGTGATTCTCGTCAGTCTCTGCTTGGGGCTACTTCAATAGCACACAAACCATAGCGATAGAACTTGGAACTACATTATTGTGCCAAGTTTCAAAGAGCTAGCAGAAACCGTGTTTGATTTAGAGTTCCAAATACATGTATCCATATAGGAGAAAACAGAGTGAAACCTAAACATGAAAACGGTTACTGCAAAGGAACGGTTTAACCTAGAAGAACGAAATTTAGTGAGCCAAGTGAGATTCGTGTACTGATCACTACCTGCAAGTATCATCAAGATTGGGTGAAAAAATGTTTGCTGAGATTTCAGGAAACTCGTAGTATTTTGGAAGCTTGGCAACGCCTTTCAATGAAAGGGATTCTCGTCAGCCTCTGCTTGGGGCTACTACAATAGCACACAAACCATAGCGATAGAAGTTGGAACTACATTATTGTGCCAAGTTTCAAAGAGCTAGCACAAACCGTGTTTGATTTAGAGTTCCAACTACGTGTATCCATATAGGAGAAAACAGAGTGAAACCTAAACATGAAAACGGTTACTGCAAAGGAACAGTTTAACCTAGAAGAACGAAATTTGGTGAGCCAAGTGGGATTGGTGTACTGATCATTAAATGGAAGTATCATCAAGACTGGGTGAAAAAATGTTTGCTGTGATTTCAGGAAACTCGAAGTTTTCTGGAAGCCTGGAAACCCCTTTCAATGAAAGTGATTCTCGTCAGTCTCTGCTTGGGGCTACTTCAATAGCACACAAACCATAGCGATATAAGTTGGAACTACATTATTGTGCCAAGTTTCAAAGAGCTAGCACAAACCGTGTTTGATTTAGAGTTCCAAGTACATGTATCCATATAGGAGAAAACAGAGTGAAACCTAAACATGAAAACGGTTACGGCAAAGGAACGGTTTAACCTAGAAGAACGAAATTTGGTGAGCCAAGTGGGATTGGTGTACTGATCATTAAATGGAAGTATCATCAAGACTGGGTGAAAAAATGTTTGCTGAGATTTCAGGAAACTCGCAGTTTTTTGTAAGCCTGGCAACCCCTTTCAATGAAAGTGATTCTCGTCAGTCTCTGCTTGGGGCTACTTCAATAGCACACAAACCATAGCGATAGAACTTGGAACTACATTATTGTGCCAAGTTTCAAAGAGCTAGCACAAACCGTGTTTGATTTAGAGTTCCAACTACATGTATCCATATAGGAGAAAACAGAGTGAAACCTAAACATGAAAACGGTTACTGCAAAGGAACGGTTTAACCTAGAAGAACGAAATTTGGTGAGCCAAGTGGGATTGGTGTACTGATCACTACCTGCAACTATCATCAAGATTGGGTGAAAAAATGTTTGCTGAGATTTCAGGAAACTCGCAGTTTTTTGGAAGCCTGGCAACCCCTTTCAATGAAAGTGATTCTCGTCAGTCTCTGCTTGGGGCTACTTCAATAGCACACAAACCATAGCGATAGAACTTGGAACTACATTATTGTGCCAAGTTTCAAAGAGCTAGCACAAACCGTGTTTGATTTAGAGTTCCAACTACATGTATCCATATAGGAGAAAACAGAGTGAAACCTAAACATGAAAACGGTTACTGCAAAGGAACGGTTTAACCTAGAAGAACGAAATTTAGTGAGCCAAGTGAGATTCGTGTACTGATCACTACCTGCAAGTATCATCAAGATTTTGTGAAAAAATGTTTGCTGAGATTTCAGGAAACTCGTAGTATTTTGGAAGCTTGGCAACGCCTTTCAATGAACGGGATTCTCGTCAGTCTCTGCTTGGGGCTACTTCAATAGCACACAAACCATAGCGATAGAACTTGGAACTACATTATTGTGCCAAGTTTCAAAGAGCTAGCACAAACCGTGTTTGATTTAGAGTTCCAACTACATGTATCCATATAGGAGAACACAGAGTGAAACCTAAACATGAAAACGGTTACTGCAAAGGAACGGTTTAACCTAGAAGAACGAAATTTGGTGACCCAAGTGGGATTGGTGTACTGATCATTAAATGGAAGTATCATCAAGACTGGGTGAAAAAAATGTTTGCTGTGATTTCAGGAAACTCTCCGTTTTCTGGAAGACTGGAAACCCCTTTCAATGAAAGGGATTCTCGTCAGTCTCTGCTTGGGGCTACTTCAATAGCACACAAACCATAGCGATAGAACTTGGAACTACATTATTGTGCCAAGTTTCAAAGAGCTAGCACAAACCGTGTTTGATTTAGAGTTCCAACTACATGTATCCATATAGGGGAAAACAGAGTGAAACCTAAACATGAAAACGGTTACTGCAAAGGAACGGTTTAACTTAGAAGAACGAAATTTAGTGAGCCAAGTGAGATTCGTGTACTGATCACTACCTGCAAGTATCATCAAGTTTGGGTGAAAAAATGTTTGCTGAGATTTCAGGAAACTCGTAGTATTTTGGAAGCTTTGCAACGCCTTTCAATGAAAGGGATTCTCGTCAGCCTCTGCTTGGGGCTACTTCAATAGCACACAAACCATAGCGATAGAAGTTGGAACTACATTATTGTGCCAAGTTTCAAAGAGCTAGCACAAACCGTGTTTGATTTACAGTTCCAACTACATGTATCCATATAGGAGAAAACAGAGTGAAACCTAAACATGAAAACGGTTACGGCAAAGGAACGGTTTAACCTAGAAGAACGAAATTTGGTGAGCCAAGTGGGATTGGTGTACTGATCATTAAATGGAAGTATCATCAAGACTGGGTGAAAAAAATGTTTGCTGTGATTTCAGGAAACTCGCCGTTTTCTGGAAGACTGGAAACCCCTTTCAATGAAAGGGATTCTCGTCAGTCTCTGCTTGGGGCTACTTCAATAGCACACAAACCATAGCGATAGAACTTGGAACTACATTATTGTGCCAAGTTTCAAAGAGCTAGCTCAAACCGTGTTTGATTTAGAGTTCCAACTACATGTATCCATATAGGAGAAAACAGAGTGAAACCTAAACATGAAAACGGTTACTGCAAAGTAACGGTTTAACCTAGAAGAACGAATTTAGTGAGCCAAGTGAGATTCGTGTACTGATCACTACCTGCAAGTATCATCAAGATTGGGTGAAAAAATGTTTGCTGAGATTTCAGGAAACTCGCAGTTTTTTGTAAGCCTGGCAACCCCTTTCAATGAAAGTGATCTTGGTCAGTCTCTGCTTGGGGCTACTTCAATAGCACACAAACCATAGCGATAGAAGTTGGAACTACATTATTGTGCCAAGATTCAAAGAGCTAGCACAAACCGTGTTTGATTTAGAGTTCTAACTACATGTATCCATATAGGAGAAAACAGAGTGAAACCTAAACATGAAAACGGTTACTGCAAAGGAACGGTTTAACCTAGAAGAATGAAATTTGGTGAGCCAAGTGGGATTGGTGTACTGATCACTACCTGCAAGTATAATCAAGATTGGGTGAAAAAATGTTTGCTGAGATTTCAGGAAACTCGCAGTTTTTTGGAAGCCTGGCAACCCCTTTCAATGAAAGTGTTTCTCGTCAGTCTCTGCTTGGGGCTACTTCAATAGCACACAAACCATAGCGATAGAAGTTGGAACTACATTATTGTGCCAAGTTTCAAAGAGCTAGCAAAAACCGTGTTTGATATAGAGTTCCAACTACATGTATCCATATAGGAGAAAACAGAGTGAAACCTAAACATGAAAACGGTTACTGCAAAGGAACGGTTTAACCTAGAAGAACGAAATTTGGTGAGCCAAGTGGGATTGGTGTACTGATCATTAAATGGAAGTATCATCAAGATTGGGTGAAAAAATGTTTGCTGAGATTTCAGGAAACTCGCAGGTTTTTGGAAGCCTGGCAACCCCTGTTAATGGAAGTGATTCTCGTCAGTCTCTGCTTGGGGCTACTTCAATAGCACACAAACCATAGCGATAGAACTTGGAACTACATTATTGTGCCAAGTTTCAAAGAGCTAGCAGAAACCGTGTTTGATTTAGAGTTCCAAATACATGTATCCATATACGAGAAAACAGAGTGAAACCTAAACATGAAAACGGTTACTGCAAAGGAACGGTTTAACCTAGAAGAACGAAATTTAGTGAGCCAAGTGAGATTCGTGTACTGATCACTACCTGCAAGTATCATCAAGATTGGGTGAAAAAATGTTTGCTGAGATTTCAGGAAACTCGTAGTATTTTGGAAGCTTTGCAACGCCTTTCAATGAAAGGGATTCTCGTCAGTCTCTGCTTGGGGCTACTTCAATAGCACACAAACCATAGCGATAGAAGTTGGAACTACATTATTGTGCCAAGTTTCAAAGAGCTAGCCCAAACCGTGTTTGATTTAGAGTTCCAACTACATGTATCCATATAGGAGAAAACAGAGTGAAACCTAAACATGAAAACGGTTACTGCAAAGGAACGGTTTAACCTAGAAGAACGAAATTTGGTGAGCCAAGTGGGATTGGTGTACTGATCATTAAATGGAAGTATCATCAAGACTGGGTGAAAAAATGTTTGCTGAGAATTCAGGAAACTCGCAGTTTTTTGTAAGCCTGGCAACCCCTTTCAATGAAAGTGATTCTCGTCAGTCTCTGCTTGGGGCTACTTCAATAGCACACAAACCATAGCGATAGAAGTTGGAACTACATTATTGTGCCAAGATTCAAAGAGCTAGCACAAACCGTGTTTGATTTAGAGTTCCAACTACATGTATCCATATAGGAGAAAACAGAGTGAAACCTAAACATGAAAACGGTTACTGCAAAGGAACGGTTTAACCTAGAAGAACGAAATTCGGTGAGCCAAGTGGGATTGGTGTACTGATCACTACCTGCAAGTATAATCAAGATTGGGTGAAAAAATGTTTGCTGAGATTTCAGGAAACTCGCAGTTTTTTGGAAGCCTGGCAACCCCTTTCAATGAAAGTGATTCTCGTCAGTCTCTGCTTGGGGCTACTTCAATAGCACACAAACCATAGCGATAGAACTTGGAACTACATTATTGTGCCAAGTTTCAAAGAGCTAGCACAAACCGTGTTTGATTTAGAGTTCCAACTACATGTATCCATATAGGAGAAAACAGAGTGAAACCTAAACATGAAAAAGGTTACTGCAAAGGAACGGTTTAACCTAGAAAAACGAAATTTGGTGAGCCAATGGGATTGGTGTACTGATCATTAAATGGAAGTATCATCAAGATTTTGTGAAAAAATGTTTGCTCAGATTTCAGGAAACTCGTAGAATTTTGGAAGCTTGGCAACGCCTTTCAATGAACGGGATTCTCGTCAGTCTCTGCTTGGGGCTACTTCAATAGCACACAAACCATAGCGATAGAAGTTGGAACTACATTATTGTGCCAAGTTTCAAAGAGCTAGCACAAACCGTGTTTGATTTAGAGTTCCAACTACATGTATCCATATAGGGGAAAACAGAGTGAAACCTAAACATGAAAACGGTTACTGCAAAGGAACGGTTTAACCTAGAAGAACGAAATTTAGTGAGACAAGTGAGATTCGTGTACTGATCACTACCTGCAAGTATCATCAAGTTTGGTGAAAAAATGTTTGCTGAGATTTTAGGAAACTCGTAGTATTTTGGAAGCTTTGCAACGCCTTTCAATGAAAGGGATTCTCGTCAGCCTCTGCTTGGGGCTACTTCAATAGCACACAAACCATAGCGATAGAAGTTGGAACTACATTATTGTGCCAAGTTTCAAAGAGCTACACACACCGTGTTTGATTTAGAGTTCCAACTACATGTATCCATATAGGAGAAAACAGAGTGAAACCTAAACATGAAAACGGTTACTGCAAAGGAACGGTTTAACCTAGAAGAACGAATTTAGTGAGCCAAGTGAGATTCGTGTACTGATCACTACCTGCAAGTATAATCAAGATTGGGTGAAAAAATGTTTGCTGAGATTTCAGGAAACTCGTAGTATTTTGGAAGCTTGGCAACGCCTTTCAATGAACGGGATTCTCGTCAGTCCCTGCTTGGGGTTACTTCAATAGCACACAAACCATAGCGATAGAAGTTGGAACTACATTATTGTGCCAAGTTTCAAAGAGCTAGCACAAACCGTGTTTGATTTAGAGTTCCAACTACATGTATCCATATAGGAGAAAACAGAGTGAAACCTAAACATGAAAACGGTTACTGCAAAGGAACGGTTTAACCTAGAAGAACGAAATTTGGTGAGCCAAGTGAGATTGGTGTACTGATCATTAAATGGAAGTATCATCAAGACTGGGTGAAAAAATGTTTGCGGAGATTTCAGGAAACTCGCAGTTTTTTGTATGCCTGGCAACCCCTTTCAATGAAAGTGATTCTCGTCAGTCTCTGCTTGGGGCTACTTCAATAGCACACAAACCATAGCGATATAAGTTGGAACTACATTATTGTGCCAAGATTCAAAGAGCTAGCACAAACCGTGTTTGATTTAGAGTTCCAACTACATGTATCCATATAGGAGAAAACAGAGTAAAACCTAAACATGAAAACGGTTACTACAAAGGAACGGTTTAACCTAGAAGAACGAAATTTGGTGAGCCAAGTGGGATTGGTGTACTGATCATTACCTGCAAGTATCATCAAGATTGGGTGAAAAAATGTTTGCTGTGATTTCAGGAAATTCGCCGTTTTCTGGAAGACTGGGAACCCCTTTCAATGAAAGGGATTCTCGTCAGTCTCTGCTTGGGGCTACTTCAATAGCACACAAACCATAGCGATAGAACTTGGAACTACATTATTGTGCCAAGTTTCAAAGAGCTAGCTCAAACCGTGTTTGATTTAGAGTTCCAACTACATGTATCCATATAGGAGAAAACAGAGTGAAACCTAAACATGAAAACGGTTACTGCAAAGTAACGGTTTAACCTAGAAGAACGAATTTAGTGAGCCAAGTGAGATTCGTGTACTGATCACTACCTGCAAGTATCATCAAGATTGGGTGAAAAAATGTTTGCTGAGATTTCAGGAAACTCGTAGTATTTTGGAAGCTTTGCAACGCCTTTCAAAGAAAGGGATTCTCGTCAGCCTCTGCTTGGGGCTACTTCAATAGCACACAAACCATAGCGATAGAAGTTGGAACTACATTATTGTGCCAAGTTTCAAAGAGCTAGCACAAACCGTGTTTGATTTAGAGTTCCAACTACATGTATCCATATAGGAGAAAACAGAGTGAAACCTAAACATGAAAACGTTTACTGCAAAGGAACGGTTTAACCTAGAAGAACGAAATTTCGTGAGCCAAGTGGGATTGGTGTACTGATCATTAAATGGAAGTATCATCAAGACTGAGTGAAAAAATGTTTGCTGAGAATTCAGGAAACTCGCAGTTTTTTGTAAGCCTGGCAACCCCTTTCAATGAAAGTGATTCTCGTCAGTCTCTGCTTGGGGCTACTTCAATAGCACACAAACCATAGCGATAGAAGTTGGAACTACATTATTGTGCCAAGATTCAAAGAGCTAGCACAAACCGTGTTTGATTTAGAGTTCCAACTACATGTATCCATATAGGAGAAAACAGAGTGAAACCTAAACATGAAAACGGTTACTGCAAAGGAACGGTTTAACCTAGAAGAATGAAATTTGGTGAGCCAAGTGGGATTGGTGTACTGATCACTACCTGCAAGTATAATCAAGATTGGGTGAAAAAATGTTTGCTGAGATTTCAGGAAACTCGCAGTTTTTTGGAAGCCTGGCAACCCCTTTCAATGAAAGTGTTTCTCGTCAGTCTCTGCTTGGGGCTACTTCAATAGCACACAAACCATAGCGATAGAAGTTGGAACTACATTATTGTGCCAAGTTTCAAAGAGCTAGCAAAAACCGTGTTTGATATAGAGTTCCAACTACATGTATCCATATAGGAGAAAACAGAGTGAAACCTAAACATGAAAACGGTTACTGCAAAGGAACGGTTTAACCTAGAAGAACGAAATTTGGTGAGCCAAGTGGGATTGGTGTACTGATCATTAAATGGAAGTATCATCAAGATTGGGTGAAAAAATGTTTGCTGAGATTTCAGGAAACTCGCAGGTTTTTGGAAGCCTGGCAACCCCTGTTAATGGAAGTGATTCTCGTCAGTCTCTGCTTGGGGCTACTTCAATAGCACACAAACCATAGCGATAGAAGTTGGAACTACATTATTGTGCCAAGTTTCAAAGAGCTAGCACAAACCGTGTTTGATTTAGAGTTCCAACTACATGTATCCATATAGGAGAAAACAGAGTGAAACCTAAACACTACTGCAAGGGAACGGTTTAACCTAGAAGAACGAAATTTGGTGAGCCAAGTGGGATTGGTGTACTGATCATTAAATGGAAGTATCATCAAGACTGGGTAAAAAAATGTTTGCTGAGAATTCAGGAAACTCGCAGTTTTTTGTAAGCCTGGCAACCCCTTTCAATGAAAGTGATTCTCGTCAGTCTCTGCTTGGGGCTACTTCAATAGCACACAAACCATAGCGATAGAAGTTGGAACTACATTATTGTGCCAAGATTCAAAGAGCTAGCACAAACCGTGTTTGATTTAGAGTTCCAACTACATGTATCCATATAGGAGAAAACAGAGTGAAACCTAAACATGAAAACGGTTACTGCAAAGGAACGGTTTAACCTAGAAGAACGAAATTCGGTGAGCCAACTGGGATTCGTGTACTGATCACTACCTGCAAGTATAATCAAGATTGGGTGAAAAAATGTTTGCTGAGATTTCAGGAAACTCGCAGTTTTTTGGAAGCCTGGCAACCCCTTTCAATGAAAGTGATTCTCGTCAGTCTCTGCTTGGGGCTACTTCAATAGCACACAAACCATAGCGATAGAACTTGGAACTACATTATTGTGCCAAGTTTCAAAGAGCTAGCACAAACCGTGTTTGATTTAGAGTTCCAACTACATGTATCCATATAGGAGAAAACAGAGTGAAACCTAAACATGAAAACGGTTACTGCAAAGGAACGGTTTAACCTAGAAGAACGAAATTTGGTGAGCCAATGGGATTGGTGTACTGATCATTAAATGGAAGTATCATCAAGATTTTGTGAAAAAATGTTTGCTGAGATTTCAGGAAACTCGTAGAATTTTGGAAGCTTGGCAACGCCTTTCAATGAACGGGATTCTCGTCAGTCTCTGCTTGGGGCTACTTCAATAGCACACAAACCATAGCGATAGAAGTTGGAACTACATTATTGTGCCAAGTTTCAAAGAGCTAGCACAAACCGTGTTTGATTTAGAGTTCCAACTACATGTATCCATATAGGGGAAAACAGAGTGAAACCTAAACATGAAAACGGTTACTGCAAAGGAACGGTTTAACCTAGAAGAACGAAATTTAGTGAGCCAAGTGAGATTCGTGTACTGATCACTACCTGCAAGTATCATCAAGTTTGGGTGAAAAAATGTTTGCTGAGATTTTAGGAAACTCGTAGTATTTTGGAAGCTTTGCAACTCCTTTCAATGAAAGGGATTCTCGTCAGCCTCTGCTTGGGGCTACTTCAATAGCACACAAACCATAGCGATAGAAGTTGGAACTACATTATTGTGCCAAGTTTCAAAGATCTACACACACCGTGTTTGATTTAGAGTTCCAACTACATGTATCCATATAGGAGAAAACAGAGTGAAACCTAAACATGAAAACGGTTACTGCAAAGGAACGGTTTAACCTAGAAGAACGAAATTTGGTGAGCCAAGTGGGATTGGTGTACTGATCAGTAAATGGAAGTATCATCAAGACTGGGTGAAAAAATGTTTGCTGTGATTTCAGGAAACTCGAAGTTTTCTGGAAGCCTGGAAACCCCTTTCAATGAAAGTGATTCTCGTCAGTCTCTGCTTGGGGCTACTTCAATAGCACACAAACCATAGCGATAGAACTTGGAACTACATTATTGTGCCAAGTTTCAAAGAGCTAGCACAAACCCTGTTTGATTTAGAGTTCCAAATACATGTATCCATATAGGAGAAAACAGAGTGAAACCTAAACATGAAAACGGTTACTGCAAAGGAACGGTTTAACCCAGAAGAACGAATTTAGTGAGCCAAGTGAGATTCGTGTACTGATCACTACCTGCAAGTATAATCAAGATTGGGTGAAAAAATGTTTGCTGAGATTTCAGGAAACTCGTAGTATTTTGGAAGCTTGGCAACGCCTTTCAATGAACGGGATTCTCGTCAGTCTCTGCTTGGGGCTACTTCAATAGCACACAAACCATAGCGATAGAAGTTGGAACTACATTATTGTGCCAAGTTTCAAAGAGCTAGCACAAACCGTGTTTGATTTAGAGTTCCAACTACATGTATCCATATAGGAGAAAACAGAGTGAAACCTAAACATGAAAACGGTTACTGCAAAGGAACGGTTTAACCTAGAAGAACGAAATTTGGTGAGCCAAGTGAGATTGGTGTACTGATCATTAAATGGAAGTATCATCAAGACTGGGTGAAAAAATGTTTGCGGAGATTTCAGGAAACTCGCAGTTTTTTGTATGCCTGGCAACCCTTTCAATGAAAGTGATTCTCGTCAGTCTCTGCTTGGGGCTACTTCAATAGCACACAAACCATAGCGATATAAGTTGGAACTACATTATTGTGCCAAGATTCAAAGAGCTAGCACAAACCGTGTTTGATTTAGAGTTCCAACTACATGTATCCATATAGGAGAAAACAGAGTAAAACCTAAACATGAAAACGGTTACTACAAAGGAACGGTTTAACCTAGAAGAACGAAATTTGGTGAGCCAAGTGGGATTGGTGTACTGATCATTACCTGCAAGTATCATCAAGATTGGGTGAAAAAATGTTTGCTGTGATTTCAGGAAACTCGCCGTTTTCTGGAAGACTGGGAACCCCTTTCAATGAAAGGGATTCTCGTCAGTCTCTGCTTGGGGCTACTTCAATAGCACACAAACCATAGCGATAGAACTTGGAACTACATTATTGTGCCAAGTTTCAAAGAGCTAGCTCAAACCGTGTTTGATTTAGAGTTCCAACTACATGTATCCATATAGGAGAAAACAGAGTGAAACCTAAACATGAAAACGGTTACTGCAAAGTAACGGTTTAACCTAGAAGAACGAATTTAGTGAGCCAAGTGAGATTCGTGTACTGATCACTACCTGCAAGTATCATCAAGATTGGGTGAAAAAATGTTTGCTGAGATTTCAGGAAACTCGTAGTATTTTGGAAGCTTTGCAACGCCTTTCAAAGAAAGGGATTCTCGTCAGCCTCTGCTTGGGGCTACTTCAATAGCACACAAACCATAGCGATAGAAGTTGGAACTACATTATTGTGCCAAGTTTCAAAGAGCTAGCACAAACCGTGTTTGATTTAGAGTTCCAACTACATGTATCCATATAGGAGAAAACAGAGTGAAACCTAAACATGAAAACGGTTACTGCAAAGGAACGGTTTAACCTAGAAGAACGAAATTTCGTGAGCCAAGTGGGATTGGTGTACTGATCATTAAATGGAAGTATCATCAAGACTGAGTGAAAAAATGTTTGCTGAGAATTCAGGAAACTCGCAGTTTTTTGTAAGCCTGGCAACCCCTTTCAATGAAAGTGATTCTCGTCAGTCTCTGCTTGGGGCTACTTCAATAGCACACAAACCATAGCGATAGAAGTTGGAACTACATTATTGTGCCAAGATTCAAAGAGCTAGCACAAACCGTGTTTGATTTAGAGTTCCAACTACATGTATCCATATAGGAGAAAACAGAGTGAAACCTAAACATGAAAACGGTTACTGCAAAGGAACGGTTTAACCTAGAAGAATGAAATTTGGTGAGCCAAGTGGGATTGGTGTACTGATCACTACCTGCAAGTATAATCAAGATTGGGTGAAAAAATGTTTGCTGAGATTTCAGGAAACTCGCAGTTTTTTGGAAGCCTGGCAACCCCTTTCAATGAAAGTGTTTCTCGTCAGTCTCTGCTTGGGGCTACTTCAATAGCACACAAACCATAGCGATAGAAGTTGGAACTACATTATTGTGCCAAGTTTCAAAGAGCTAGCAAAAACCGTGTTTGATATAGAGTTCCAACTACATGTATCCATATAGGAGAAAACAGAGTGAAACCTAAACATGAAAACGGTTACTGCAAAGGAACGGTTTAACCTAGAAGAACGAAATTTGGTGAGCCAAGTGGGATTGGTGTACTGATCATTAAATGGAAGTATCATCAAGATTGGGTGAAAAAATGTTTGCTGAGATTTCAGGAAACTCGCAGGTTTTTGGAAGCCTGGCAACCCCTGTTAATGGAAGTGATTCTCGTCAGTCTCTGCTTGGGGCTACTTCAATAGCACACAAACCATAGCGATAGAAGTTGGAACTACATTATTGTGCCAAGTTTCAAAGAGCTAGCACAAACCGTGTTTGATTTAGAGTTCCAACTACATGTATCCATATAGGAGAAAACAGAGTGAAACCTAAACACTACTGCAAGGGAACGGTTTAACCTAGAAGAACGAAATTTGGTGAGCCAAGTGGGATTGGTGTACTGATCATTAAATGGAAGTATCATCAAGACTGGGTAAAAAAATGTTTGCTGAGAATTCAGGAAACTCGCAGTTTTTTGTAAGCCTGGCAACCCCTTTCAATGAAAGTGATTCTCGTCAGTCTCTGCTTGGGGCTACTTCAATAGCACACAAACCATAGCGATAGAAGTTGGAACTACATTATTGTGCCAAGATTCAAAGAGCTAGCACAAACCGTGTTTGATTTAGAGTTCCAACTACATGTATCCATATAGGAGAAAACAGAGTGAAACCTAAACATGAAAACGGTTACTGCAAAGGAACGGTTTAACCTAGAAGAACGAAATTCGGTGAGCCAACTGGGATTCGTGTACTGATCACTACCTGCAAGTATAATCAAGATTGGGTGAAAAAATGTTTGCTGAGATTTCAGGAAACTCGCAGTTTTTTGGAAGCCTGGCAACCCCTTTCAATGAAAGTGATTCTCGTCAGTCTCTGCTTGGGGCTACTTCAATAGCACACAAACCATAGCGATAGAACTTGGAACTACATTATTGTGCCAAGTTTCAAAGAGCTAGAACAAACCATGTTTGATTTAGAGTTCCAACTACATGTATCCATATAGGAGAAAACAGAGTGAAACCTAAACATGAAAACGGTTACTGCAAAGGAACGGTTTAACCTAGAAGAACGAAATTTGGTGAGCCAATGGGATTGGTGTACTGATCATTAAATGGAAGTATCATCAAGATTTTGTGAAAAAATGTTTGCTGAGATTTCAGGAAACTCGTAGAATTTTGGAAGCTTGGCAACGCCTTTCAATGAACGGGATTCTCGTCAGTCTCTGCTTGGGGCTACTTCAATAGCACACAAACCATAGCGATAGAACTTGGAACTACATTATTGTGCCAAGTTTCAAAGAGCTAGCACAAACCGTGTTTGATTTAGAGTTCCAACTACATGTATCCATATAGGGGAAAACAGAGTGAAACCTAAACATGAAAACGGTTACTGCAAAGGAACGGTTTAACCTAGAAGAACGAAATTTAGTGAGCCAAGTGAGATTCGTGTACTGATCACTACCTGCAAGTATCATCAAGTTTGGGTGAAAAAATGTTTGCTGAGATTTTAGGAAACTCGTAGTATTTTGGAAGCTTTGCAACTCCTTTCAATGAAAGGGATTCTCGTCAGCCTCTGCTTGGGGCTACTTCAATAGCACACAAACCATAGCGATAGAAGTTGGAACTACATTATTGTGCCAAGTTTCAAAGATCTACACACACCGTGTTTGATTTAGAGTTCCAACTACATGTATCCATATAGGAGAAAACAGAGTGAAACCTAAACATGAAAACGGTTACTGCAAAGGAACGGTTTAACCTAGAAGAACGAAATTTGGTGAGCCAAGTGGGATTGGTGTACTGATCAGTAAATGGAAGTATCATCAAGACTGGGTGAAAAAATGTTTGCTGTGATTTCAGGAAACTCGAAGTTTTCTGGAAGCCTGGAAACCCCTTTCAATGAAAGTGATTCTCGTCAGTCTCTGCTTGGGGCTACTTCAATAGCACACAAACCATAGCGATAGAACTTGGAACTACATTATTGTGCCAAGTTTCAAAGAGCTAGCACAAACCCTGTTTGATTTAGAGTTCCAAATACATGTATCCATATAGGAGAAAACAGAGTGAAACCTAAACATGAAAACGGTTACTGCAAAGGAACGGTTTAACCCAGAAGAACGAATTTAGTGAGCCAAGTGAGATTCGTGTACTGATCACTACCTGCAAGTATAATCAAGATTGGGTGAAAAAATGTTTGCTGAGATTTCAGGAAACTCGTAGTATTTTGGAAGCTTGGCAACGCCTTTCAATGAACGGGATTCTCGTCAGTCTCTGCTTGGGGCTACTTCAATAGCACACAAACCATAGCGATAGAAGTTGGAACTACATTATTGTGCCAAGTTTCAAAGAGCTAGCACAAACCGTGTTTGATTTAGAGTTCCAACTACATGTATCCATATAGGAGAAAACAGAGTGAAACCTAAACATGAAAACGGTTACTGCAAAGGAACGGTTTAACCTAGAAGAACGAAATTTAGTGAGCCAAGTAAGATTCGTGTACTGATCACTACCTGCAAGTATCATCAAGATTGGGTGAAAAAATGTTTGCTGAGATTTCAGGAAACTGGTAGTATTTTGGAAGCTTGGCAACGCCTTTCAATGAACGGGATTCTCGTCAGTCTCTGCTTGGGGCTACTTCAATAGCACACAAACCATAGCGATAGAACTTGGAACTACATTATTGTGCCAAGTTTCAACGAGCTAGCACAAACCGTGTTTGATTTAGAGTTCCAACTACATGTATCCATATAGGATAAAAGAGAGTGAAACCTAAACATGAAAACGGTTACTGCAAAGGAACGGTTTAACCTAGAAGAACGAAATTTGGTGAGCCAAGTGGGATTGGTGTACTGATCATTAAATGGAAGTATCATCAAGACTGGGTGAAAAAAATGTTTGCTGTGATTTCAGGAAACTCGCCGTTTTCTGGAAGACTAAAAACCCCTTTCAATGAAAGGGATTCTCGTCAGTCTCTGCTTGGGGCTACTTCAATAGCACACAAACCATAGCGATAGAACTTGGAACTACATTATTGTGCCAAGTTTCAAAGAGCTAGCACAAACCGTGTTTGATTTAGAGTTCCAACTACATGTATCCATATAGGGGAAAACAGAGTGAAACCTAAACATGAAAACGGTTACTGCAAAGGAACGGTTTAACCTAGAAGAACGAAATTTAGTGAGCCAAGTGAGATTCGTGTACTGATCACTACCTGCAAGTATCATCAAGATTGGGTGAAAAAATGTTTGCTGAGATTTCAGGAAACTCGTAGTATTTTGGAAGCTTTGCAACGCCTTTCAATGAAAGGGATTCTCGTCAGTCTCTGCTTGGGGCTACTTCAATAGCACACAAACCATAGCGATAGAAGTTGGAACTACATTATTGTGCCAAGTTTCAAAGAGCTAGCACAAACCGTGTTTGATTTAGAGTTCCAACAACATGTATCCATATAGGAGAAAACAGAGTGAAACCTAAACATGAAAACGGTTACTGCAAAGGAACGGTTTAACCTAGAAGAACGAAATTTGGTGAGCCAAGTGGGATTGGTGTACTGATCATTAAATGGAAGTATCATCAAGACTGGGTGAAAAAATGTTTGCTGAGAATTCAGGAAACTCGCAGTTTTTTGTAAGCCTGGCAACCCCTTTCAATGAAAGTGATTCTCGTCAGTCTCTGCTTGGGGCTACTTCAATAGCACACAAACCATAGCGATAGAAGTTGGAACTACATTATTGTGCCAAGATTCAAAGAGCTAGCACAAACCGTGTTTGATTTAGAGTTCCAACTACATGTATCCATATAGGAGAAAACAGAGTGAAACCTAAACATGAAAACGGTTACTGCAAAGGAACGGTTTAACCTAGAAGAACGAAATTTAGTGAGCCAAGTGAGATTCGTGTACTGATCACTACCTGCAAGTATCATCAAGTTTGGGTGAAAAAATGTTTGCTGAGATTTTAGGAACTCGTAGTATTTTGGAAGCTTTGCAACGCCTTTCAATGAAAGGGATTCTCGTCAGCCTCTGCTTGGGGCTACTTCAATAGCACACAAACCATAGCGATAGAAGTTGGAACTACATTATTGTGCCAAGTTTCAAAGAGCTACACACACCGTGTTTGATTTAGAGTTCCAACTACATGTATCCATATAGGAGAAAACAGAGTGAAACCTAAACATGAAAACGGTTACTGCAAAGGAACGGTTTAACCTAGAAGAACGAAATTTGGTGAGCCAATGGGATTGGTGTACTGATCATTAAATGGAAGTATCATCAAGATTTTGTGAAAAATGTTTGCTGAGATTTCAGGAAACTCGTAGAATTTTGGAAGCTTGGCAACGCCTTTCAATGAACGGGATTCTCGTCAGTCTCTGCTTGGGGCTACTTCAATAGCACACAAACCATAGCGATAGAACTTGGAACTACATTATTGTGCCAAGTTTCAAAGAGCTAGCACAAACCGTGTTTGATTTAGAGTTCCAACTACATGTATCCATATAGGGGAAAACAGAGTGAAACCTAAACATGAAAACGGTTACTGCAAAGGAACGGTTTAACCTAGAAGAACGAAATTTAGTGAGCCAAGTGAGATTCGTGTACTGATCACTACCTGCAAGTATCATCAAGTTTGGGTGAAAAAATGTTTGCTGAGATTTTAGGAAACTCGTAGTATTTTGGAAGCTTTGCAACTCCTTTCAATGAAAGGGATTCTCGTCAGCCTCTGCTTGGGGCTACTTCAATAGCACACAAACCATAGCGATAGAAGTTGGAACTACATTATTGTGCCAAGTTTCAAAGATCTACACACACCGTGTTTGATTTAGAGTTCCAACTACATGTATCCATATAGGAGAAAACAGAGTGAAACCTAAACATGAAAACGGTTACTGCAAAGGAACGGTTTAACCTAGAAGAACGAAATTTGGTGAGCCAAGTGGGATTGGTGTACTGATCAGTAAATGGAAGTATCATCAAGACTGGGTGAAAAAATGTTTGCTGTGATTTCAGGAAACTCGAAGTTTTCTGGAAGCCTGGAAACCCCTTTCAATGAAAGTGATTCTCGTCAGTCTCTGCTTGGGGCTACTTCAATAGCACACAAACCATAGCGATAGAACTTGGAACTACATTATTGTGCCAAGTTTCAAAGAGCTAGCACAAACCCTGTTTGATTTAGAGTTCCAAATACATGTATCCATATAGGAGAAAACAGAGTGAAACCTAAACATGAAAACGGTTACTGCAAAGGAACGGTTTAACCCAGAAGAACGAATTTAGTGAGCCAAGTGAGATTCGTGTACTGATCACTACCTGCAAGTATAATCAAGATTGGGTGAAAAAATGTTTGCTGAGATTTCAGGAAACTCGTAGTATTTTGGAAGCTTGGCAACGCCTTTCAATGAACGGGATTCTCGTCAGTCTCTGCTTGGGGCTACTTCAATAGCACACAAACCATAGCGATAGAAGTTGGAACTACATTATTGTGCCAAGTTTCAAAGAGCTAGCACAAACCGTGTTTGATTTAGAGTTCCAACTACATGTATCCATATAGGAGAAAACAGAGTGAAACCTAAACATGAAAACGGTTACTGCAAAGGAACGGTTTAACCTAGAAGAACGAAATTTAGTGAGCCAAGTAAGATTCGTGTACTGATCACTACCTGCAAGTATCATCAAGATTGGGTGAAAAAATGTTTGCTGAGATTTCAGGAAACTGGTAGTATTTTGGAAGCTTGGCAACGCCTTTCAATGAACGGGATTCTCGTCAGTCTCTGCTTGGGGCTACTTCAATAGCACACAAACCATAGCGATAGAACTTGGAACTACATTATTGTGCCAAGTTTCAACGAGCTAGCACAAACCGTGTTTGATTTAGAGTTCCAACTACATGTATCCATATAGGATAAAAGAGAGTGAAACCTAAACATGAAAACGGTTACTGCAAAGGAACGGTTTAACCTAGAAGAACGAAATTTGGTGAGCCAAGTGGGATTGGTGTACTGATCATTAAATGGAAGTATCATCAAGACTGGGTGAAAAAATGTTTGCTGTGATTTCAGGAAACTCGCCGTTTTCTGGAAGACTAAAAACCCCTTTCAATGAAAGGGATTCTCGTCAGTCTCTGCTTGGGGCTACTTCAATAGCACACAAACCATAGCGATAGAACTTGAACTACATTATTGTGCCAAGTTTCAAAGAGCTAGCACAAACCGTGTTTTGATTTAGAGTTCCAACTACATGTATCCATATAGGGGAAAACAGAGTGAAACCTAAACATGAAAACGGTTACTGCAAAGGAACGGTTTAACCTAGAAGAACGAAATTTAGTGAGCCAAGTGAGATTCGTGTACTGATCACTACCTGCAAGTATCATCAAGATTGGGTGAAAAAATGTTTGCTGAGATTTCAGGAAACTCGTAGTATTTTGGAAGCTTTGCAACGCCTTTCAATGAAAGGGATTCTCGTCAGTCTCTGCTTGGGGCTACTTCAATAGCACACAAACCATAGCGATAGAAGTTGGAACTACATTATTGTGCCAAGTTTCAAAGAGCTAGCACAAACCGTGTTTGATTTAGAGTTCCAACAACATGTATCCATATAGGAGAAAACAGAGTGAAACCTAAACATGAAAACGGTTACTGCAAAGGAACGGTTTAACCTAGAAGAACGAAATTTGGTGAGCCAAGTGGGATTGGTGTACTGATCATTAAATGGAAGTATCATCAAGACTGGGTGAAAAAATGTTTGCTGAGAATTCAGGAAACTCGCAGTTTTTTGTAAGCCTGGCAACCCCTTTCAATGAAAGTGATTCTCGTCAGTCTCTGCTTGGGGCTACTTCAATAGCACACAAACCATAGCGATAGAAGTTGGAACTACATTATTGTGCCAAGATTCAAAGAGCTAGCACAAACCGTGTTTGATTTAGAGTTCCAACTACATGTATCCATATAGGAGAAAACAGAGTGAAACCTAAACATGAAAACGGTTACTGCAAAGGAACGGTTTAACCTAGAAGAACGAAATTTAGTGAGCCAAGTGAGATTCGTGTACTGATCACTACCTGCAAGTATCATCAAGTTTGGGTGAAAAAATGTTTGCTGAGATTTTAGGAAACTCGTAGTATTTTGGAAGCTTTGCAACGCCTTTCAATGAAAGGGATTCTCGTCAGCCTCTGCTTGGGGCTACTTCAATAGCACACAAACCATAGCGATAGAAGTTGGAACTACATTATTGTGCCAAGTTTCAAAGAGCTACACACACCGTGTTTGATTTAGAGTTCCAACTACATGTATCCATATAGGAGAAAACAGAGTGAAACCTAAACATGAAAACGGTTTCTGCAAAGGAACGGTTTAACCTAGAAGAACGAAATTTGGTGAGCCAAGTGGGATTGGTGTACTGATCAGTAAATGGAAGTATCATCAAGACTGGGTGAAAAAATGTTTGCTGTGATTTCAGGAAACTCGAAGTTTTCTGGAAGCCTGGAAACCCCTTTCAATGAAAGTGATTCTCGTCAGTCTCTGCTTGGGGCTACTTCAATAGCACACAAACCATAGCGATATAAGTTGGAACTACATTATTGTGCCAAGTTTCAAAGAGCTAGCACAAACCGTGTTTGATTTAGAGTTCCAAGTACATGTATCCATAAAGGAGAAAACACAGTGAAACCTAAACATGAAAACGGTTACGGCAAAGGAACGGTTTAACCTAGAAGAACGAAATTTGGTGAGCCAAGTGGGATTGGTGTACTGATCATTAAATGGAAGTATCATCAAGACTGGGTGAAAAAATGTTTGCTGTGATTTCAGGAAACTCGAAGTTTTCTGGAAGCCTGGAAACCCCTTTCAATGAAAGTGATTCTCGTCAGTCTCTGCTTGGGGCTACTTCAATAGCACACAAACCATAGCGATAGAACTTGGAACTACATTATTGTGCCAAGTTTCAAAGAGCTAGCACAAACCGTGTTTGATTTAGAGTTCCAACTACATGTATCCATATAGGAGAAAACAGAGTGAAACCTAAACATGAAAACGGTTACTGCAAATTAACGGTTTAACCTAGAAGAACGAAATTTGGTGAGCCAAGTGGGATTGGTGTACTGATCACTACCTGCAAGTATAATCAAGATTGGGTGAAAAAATGTTTGCTGAGATTTCAGGAAACTCGCAGTTTTTTGGAAGCCTGGCAACCCCTTTCAATGAAAGTGTTTCTCGTCAGTCTCTGCTTGGGGCTACTTCAATAGCACACAAACCATAGCGATAGAAGTTGGAACTACATTATTGTGCCAAGTTTCAAAGAGCTAGCAAAAACCGTGTTTGATTTAGAGTTCCAACTACATGTATCCATATAGGAGAAAACAGAGTGAAACCTAAACATGAAAACGGTTACTGCAAAGGAACGGTTTAACCTAGAAGAACGAAATTTGGTGAGCCAAGTGGGATTGGTGTACTGATCATTAAATGGAAGTATCATCAAGACTGGGTGAAAAAATGTTTGCTGAGATTTCAGGAAACTCGCAGTTTTTTGTAAGCCTGGCAACCCCTTTCAATGAAAGTGATTCTCGTCAGTCTCTGCTTGGGGCTACTTCAATAGCACACAAACCATAGCGATAGAACTTGGAACTACATTATTGTGCCAAGTTTCAACGAGCTAGCACAAACCGTGTTTGATTTAGAGTTCCAACTACATGTATCCATATAGGATAAAAGAGAGTGAAACCTAAACATGAAAACGGTTACTGCAAAGGAACGGTTTAACCTAGAAGAACGAAATTTGGTGAGCCAAGTGGGATTGGTGTACTGATCATTAAATGGAAGTATCATCAAGACTGGGTGAAAAAATGTTTGCTGTGATTTCAGGAAACTCGCCGTTTTCTGGAAGACTAAAAACCCCTTTCAATGAAAGGGATTCTCGTCAGTCTCTGCTTGGGGCTACTTCAATAGCACACAAACCATAGCGATAGAACTTGGAACTACATTATTGTGCCAAGTTTCAAAGAGCTAGCACAAACCGTGTTTGATTTAGAGTTCCAAATACATGTATCCATATAGGGGAAAACAGAGTGAAACCTAAACATGAAAACGGTTACTGCAAAGGAACGGTTTAACCTAGAAGAACGAAATTTAGTGAGCCAAGTGAGATTCGTGTACTGATCACTACCTGCAAGTATCATCAAGATTGGGTGAAAAAATGTTTGCTGAGATTTTAGGAAACTCGTAGTATTTTGGAAGCTTTGCAACGCCTTTCAATGAAAGGGATTCTCGTCAGCCTCTGCTTGGGGCTACTTCAATAGCACACAAACCATA
>NW_027553028.1:0-48311 GCF_045843805.1 Urocitellus parryii
AACCTAAACATGAAAACGGTTAACTGCAAGTAGAAACAGTTTAACCTAGAAGAACGAAATTTGGTGAGCCAAGTGGGTTGGTGTACTGATCATTACCTGCCAGTATCATCAAGATTGGGTGAAAAAATGTTTGCTGAGATTTCAGGAAACTCGTAGTTTTTTGGAAGCTTGGCCAACCCCTTTCAATGAAAGTGATTCTCGTCAGTCTCTGCTTGGGTCTACTTCCAATAGGACACCAACCGTACCGATACAACTTGGAACTACATTATTGTGCCAAGTTTCAAAGAGCTAGCACAAACCGTGTTTGATTTAGAGTTCCAACTACATGTATCCATATAGGAGAAAACAGAGTGAAACCTAAACATGAAAACGGTTACTGCAAAGGAACGGTTTATCCTAGAAGAACGAAATTTGGTGAACCAAGTGGGATTGGTGTCGTGATGATTACCTGCAAGTATCATCAAGATTGGGTGAAAAAATGTTTGCTGAAATTTCCGGAAACTCGTAGTTTTTTGGAAGCTAGGCAACCCCTTTCAATTGAAAGTGATTCTCGTCAGTCTCTGCTTGGGGCTACTTCAATAGGACACCAACCATAGCGACAGAACTTGGTACTACATTATTGTGCCAAGTTTCAAAGAGCTAGCACAACCGTGTTTGATTTAGAGTTCCAACTACAATGTATCCATATAGGAGAAAACAGAGTGACACCTAAACATGAAACGTTTACTGCAAAGGAACGGTTTAACTAGAAGACGACATTGGGTGAGCCAAGTGGGATTGTGTACTGATCATTACCTCCCAGTATCATCAAGATTGGGTTAAAAAATGTTTTGCTGAGATTTCCGGAAACTCGTAGTTTTTTGGAAGCTTTGCAACCCTTTCAAAGAAAGTGATTCTCGTCAGTCTCTGCTTGGGACTACTTCAATAGGACACCACCGTACCGATAGAAACTTGGAACTACATTATTGTGCCAAGTTTCAAAGAGCTAGCACAAACCGTGCTTGATTTGAGTTCCATATACATGTATCCATATAGGAGAAAACAGAGAGAAACCTAAACTTGAAAATGTTTTGCAAAGGAACGGTTAAACCTAGAAGAACGAATTTGGTGAGCCAATTGTGGGATTGTGTGTACTGATCATTACCTGCCAGTATCATCAAGATTGGGTGAAAAAATGTTTGCTGAGATTTCCGGAACTCGTAGTTTTTTGGAACTTGGCAAGCCCTTTCAATGAAACTGATGCTTGTTAGTCTATGCTTGGGGCTACTTCAATAGGACACAAACCATAGCGATAGAACATGGAACTACATAATTGTGCCAAGTTTCAAAGAGCTAGCACAAACCGTGTTTGATTAGATTTCCAACTACATGTATCCATATAGGAGAAAACAGAGTGAAACTAAACATGAAAACGGTTACTGCAAAGGAACTGTTTAACCTAGAAGAACGAAATTTGGTGAGCCAAGTGGGATTGGTGTCGTGATCATTACTGCCTGTATCATCAAGATTGGGTGAAAAAAAAAGTTTGCTGAGATTTCAGGAAACTCGAAGTTTTTGGAAGCTTGGCAACCCCTTTCAATGAAAGTGATTCTCGTCAGTCTGTGCTTGGGGCTACTTCAATAGGACACCAACCATAGCGATAGATCTTGGAACTAAATTATTGTGCCAAGTTTCAAAAAAGCCTAGCACCAACCGTGTTTGATTTAGAGTTCCAACTACATGTATCCATATAGGAGAAAACAGAGTGAAACCTAAACATGAAAACGGTTACTGCAAAGGAACGGTTTAACTTGAGAAGAACGAAATTTGGTGAGCAAGTGGGATTGGTGTACTGATCATTACCTGCCAGTATCCTCAAGATTGGGTGAAAAAATTGTTTGCTGAGATTTCAGGAAACTCGTAGTGTTTTTGGAAGCTTGGCAACCCCTTTCAATGAAAGTGATTCTCGTCAGTCTCTGCTTGGGTCTACTTCAATAGGACACCAACCGTACCGATACAACTTGGAAACTACATTATTGTGCCCAAGTTTCAAAGAGCTAGCACAAACCGTGTTTGATTTAGAGTTCCAACTACATGTATCCATATAGGAGAAAACAGAGTGAAAACTAAACAGGAACAC
The DNA here is from genome assembly GCF_045843805.1 of Urocitellus parryii. Classification (NCBI taxonomy): domain Eukaryota; kingdom Metazoa; phylum Chordata; class Mammalia; order Rodentia; family Sciuridae; genus Urocitellus; species Urocitellus parryii. The sequence goes on from NW_027553028.1 coordinate 2,120, forward strand.
GGTACTGCAAAGGAACGGTTTATCCTAGAAGAACGAAATTTGGTGAACCAAGTGGGATTGGTGGTCGTGATCATTACCTGCAAGTATCATCATGATTGGGTGAAAAAATGTTTGCTGAAATTTCCGGAAACTCGTAGTTTTTTGGAAGCTAGGCAACCCCTTCAATGAAAGTGATTCTCGTCAGTCTCTGCTTGGGGCTACTTCCAATAGGACACCAACCATAGCGACAGAACTTGGACTACATTATTGTGCCAAGTTTCAAAGAGCTAGCACAAACAGTGTTTGATTTAGAGTTTCCAACTACATGTATTCCATATAGGAGAAAACAGAGTGAAACCTAAACATGAAAACGTTTACTGCAAAGGAACGGTTTAACCTAGAAGAACGACATTGGGTGAGCCAAGTGGGATTGGTGTACTGATCATTACCTCCCAGTATCATCAAGATTGGGTGAAAAATGTTTGCTGAGATTTCCGGAAACTCGTAGTTTTTTGGAAGCTTTGCAACCCCTTCAAAAGAAAGTGATTCTCGTCAGGTCTCTGCTTGGGACTACTTCAATAGGACACCAACCGTACCGATAGAACTTGGAACTACATTATTGTGCCAAGTTTCAAAGAGCTAGCACAAACGTGCTTGATTTTGAGTCTCAAATACATGTATCCATATAGGAGAAACAGAGTGAAACCTAACTTGAAAATGGTTTTGCAAGGAACGGTTTAACATAGAAGAACGAAATTTGGTGAGCCAAGTGGGATTGGTGTACTGATCATTACCTGCCAGTATCATCAAGATTGGGTGAAAAAATGTTTGCTGAGATTTCCGGAAACTCGTAGTTTTTTGGAAACTTGGCAACCCTTTCAATGAAACTGATGCTTGTTAGTCTATGCTTGGGCTACTTCAATAGGACACAAACCATAGCGATAGAAACATGGAACTACATTAATTGTGCCAAGTTTCAAGAGCTAGCACAACCGTGTTTGATTTAGATTTCCAACTACATGTATCCATATAGGAGAAAACAGAGTGAAACCTAAACATGAAAAAGGTTACTGCAAAGGAACTGTTTAACCTAGAAGAACGAAATTTGGTGATCCAAGTGGGATTGGTGTCGTGATCATTACCTGCCTGTATTCATCAAGATTGGGTGAAAAAATGTTTGCTGAGATTTCAGGAAACTCGTAGTTTTTGGAAGCTTGGCAACCCCTTCAATGAAAGTGATTCTCGTCAGTCTGTGCTTGGGGCTACTTCAATAGGACACCAACCATAGCGATAGATTTGAACTAAATTATTGTGCCAAGTTTCAAAAAGCTAGCACCAACCGTGTTTGATTTAGAGTTCCAACTACATGTATCCATATAGGAGAAAACAGAGTGAAACCTAAACATGAAAAACGGTTACTGCAAAGGACAGGTTTAACCTAGAAGAACGAAATTTGGTGAGCCAAGTGGGATTGGTGTACTGATCATTACCTGCCAATATCATCAAGATTGGGTAAAAAATGTTTGCTGAGATTTCCGGAAACTCGTAGTTTTTGGAAGCTTGGCAACCCCTTTCAATGAAAGTGATTCTCGTCAGTCTCTGCTTGGGACTACTCAATAGGACACCAACCAGTACGAATAGAACTTGAACTACATTATTGTGCCAAGTTTCAAAGAGCTAGCACAAACCGTGTTTGATTTAGATTTCCAACTACATGTATCCCTATAGGAGAAAACAGAGTGAAACCTAAACATGAAAACGGTTACTGCAAAGGAACGGTTTAACCCTAGAAGAACGAAATTTGGTGAGCCAAGTGGGATTTGTGTCGCAATCATTACCTGCCTGTATCATCAAGATTGGGTTGAAAAAATGTTTGCTGAGATTTCAGGAAACTCGTAGTTTTTTGAAGCTTGGCAACCCCTTTCAATGAAAGTGATTCTCGTCAGACTCTGCTGGGGTCTACTTCATAGGCACCAACCCGTACAGATACAACTTGGAACTACATTTTTGTGCCAAGTTTCAAAGAGCTAGCACAAACCGGTTTGATTTAGAGTTCCAACTACATGTATCCATATAGGAGAAAACAGAGTGAAACCTAAACATGAAAAAGGTTACTGCAAAGGAACGGTTATATCCTAGAAGAACGAAATTTGGTGAACCAAGTGGGATTGGTGTCGTGATCATTACCTGCCAGTATCATCAAGATTGGGTGAAAAAATGTTTGCTGAAATTTCCGAAACTCGTAGTTTTTTTGGAAGCTGGCACCCCTTTCAATGAAAGTGATTTCGTCAGTCTCTGCTTGGGGCTACTTCAATAGGACACCAACCATAGCGACAGAACTTGGAACTACATTATTGTGCAAGTTTCAAAGAGCTAGGCACAAACCGTGTTTGATTTAGAGTTCACTCATGTATCCATATAGGAGAAAACAGAGTGAAACCTAAACATGAAAACGGTTACTGCACAGGAAACGGTTTAACCTAGAAGAACGACATTGGGTGAGCCAAGTGGGATTGTGATACTGATCATTACCTCCCAGTATCATCAAGATTGGGTGAAAACATGTTTGCTGAGATTTCCGGAAACTCGTAGTTTTTTGGAAGACTTTGCAACCCCTTTCAAAGAAAGTGATTCTCGTCAGTCTCTGCTTGGGACTACTTCAATAGGACACCAACCGTACCGATAGAACTTGGAACTACATTATTGTGCCAAGTTTCAAAGAGCTAGCACAAACAGTGCTTGATTTTGAGTTCCAAATACATGTATCCATAAAGGAGAAAACAGAGTGAAACCTAAACTTGAAAATGGTTTTGCAAAGGAACGGTTTAACCTAGAAGAACGAAATTTGGTTAGCCAAGTGGGATTGGTGTACTGATCATTACCTGCCAGTATCATCAAGATTGGGTGAAAAAATGTTTGCTGAGATTTCCGGAAACTCGTAGTTTTTTTGGAAAACTTGGCAACCCCTTTCAAATGAACTGATGCTTGTTAGTCTATGCATGGGGCTACTTCAATAGGACACAAACCATAGCGATAGAACATGGAACTACATTATTGTGCCAAGTTTCAAAGAGCTAGCACAAACCGTGTTTGAATTAGATTTCCAACTACATGTATCCATATTGGAGAAAACAGAGTGAAACCTAAACATGAAAACGGTTACTGCAAAGGAACGGTTTAACCTAGAAGAACGAAATTTGGTTAGCCAAGTGGGATTGGTGTCGTGATCATTACCTGCCTGTATCATCAAGATTGGGTGATAAAAATGTTGCTGAGATTTCAGGAAACTCGTAGTTTTTTGGAAGCTTGGCAACCCCTTTCAATGAAAGTGATTCTCGTCAGTCTGTGCTTGGGCTACTTCAATAGGACACCAACCATAGCGATAGATCTTGGAACTAAATTATTGTGCCAAGTTTCAAACAGCTAGCACCAAACCGTGTTTGATTTAGAGTTCAACTACATGTATCCATATAGGAGAAAACAGAGTGAAACCTAAACATGAAAACGGTTACTGCAAAGGAACGGTTTAACCTAGAAGAACGAAATTTGGTGAGCAAGTGGATTGGTGTACTGATCATTACCTGCCAGTATCATCAAGATTGTGTGAAAAATGTTTGCTGAGATTTCAGGAAACTCGTAGTTTTTTGGAAAGCTTGGCAACCCCTTTCAATGAAAGTGATTCTCGTCTGTCTCTGCTTGGGTCTACTTCAATAGGACACCAACCGTACCCGATACAACTTGGAACTACATTATTGTGCCAAGTTTCAAAGAGCTAGCACAAACCGTGTTTGATTTAGAGTTCCAACTACATGTATCCATATAGGAGAAAACAGAGTGAAACCTAAACATGAAAACGGTTATGCAAAGGAACGGTTTTATCCTAGAAGAACGAAATTTGGTGAACCAAGTGGGATTGGAGTCGTGATCATTACCTGCAAGTATCATCAAGATTGGGGTAGAAAAAATGTTTGCTGAAATTTCGGAAACTCGTAGTTTTTTGGAAGCTAGGCACCCCTTTCAATGAAGTGATTCTCGTCAGTCACTGCTTGGGCTACTTCAATAGGACACCAACCATAGCGACAGAACTTGGAACTACATTATTGTGCCAAGTTTCAAAGAGCTAGCACAAACCGTGTTTGATTTAGAGTTCCAACTACATGTATCCATATAGGAGAAAACAGAGTGAAACCTAAACATGAAAACGTTTACTGCAAAGGAACGGTTTAACCTAGAGAACGACATTGGGTGAGCCAAGTGGATTGGTGTACTGATCATTACCTCCCAGTATCATCAAGATTGGGTTGAAAAAATGTTTGCTGAGATTTCCGGAAACTCGTAGTTTTTTGGAAGCTTTGCAACCCCTTTCAAGAAAGTGATTCTCGTCAGTCTCTGCTTGGGACTACTTCAATAGGACACCAACCGTACCGATAGAACTTGGAACTACATTATTGTGCCAAGTTTCAAAGAGCTAGCACAAACCGTGCTTGATTTTGAGTTCCAAATACATGTATCATATAGAGAAACAGAGTGAAACCTAAACTTGAAAATGGTTTTGCAAAGGAACGGTTAACCTAGAAGAACGAAATTTGGTGAGCCAAGTGGGATTGGTGTACTGATCATTACCTGCCAGTATCATCAAGATTGGGTGAAAAAATGTTTGCTGAGATTTCCGGAAACTCGTAGTTTTTTGGAAACTTGGCAACCCCTTTCAATGAAACTGATGCTTGTTAGTCTATGCTTGGGGCTACTTCAATAGGACACAAACCATAGCGATAGAACATGGAACTACATTATTGTGCCAAGTTTCAAAGAGCTAGCACAAACCGTGTTTGATTTAGATTTCCAACTACATGTATCCATTAGGAGAAAACAGAGTTGAAACCTAAAACATGAAAACGGTTACTGCAAAGGAACTGTTTAACCTAGAAGAACGAAATTTGGTGAGCCAAGTGGGATTGTGTCGTGATCATTACCTGCCTGAATCATCAAGATTGGGTGAAAAAAATGTTTGCTGAGATTTCAGGAAACTCGTAGTTTTTTGGAAGCTTGGCAACCCCTTTCAATGAAAGTGATTTCTCGTCAGTCTGTGCTTGGGCTACTTCAATTAGGACACCAACCATAGCGAAGATCTTGGAACTAAATTATTGTGCCAAGTTTCAAAAGCTAGCACCAACCGTGTTTGATTTAGAGTTCCAACTACATGTATCCATATAGGAGAAAACAAGAGTGAAACCTAAACATGAAAACGGTTACTGCAAGGAACGGTTTAACCTAGAAGAACGAAAATTTGGTGAGCCAAGTGGGATTGGTGTACTGATCCATTACCTGCCAATATCATCAAGATTGGGTGAAAAAATGTTTGCTGAGATTTCCGGAAACTCGTAGTTTTTTGGAAGCTTGGCAACCCTTTCAATGAAAGTGATTCTCGTCAGTCTCTGCTTGGGACTACTTAAGGACACCAACCCGTACCGATAGAACTTGAACTACATTATTGTGCCAAGTTTCAAAGAGCTAGCACAAACCGTGTTTGATTTAGATTTCCAACTACATGTATCCATATAGGAGAAAACAGAGTTGAAACCCTAAACATGAAAACGGTTACTGCAAAGGAACGGTTTAACCTAGAAGAACGAAATTTGGTGAGCCAAGTGGGATTTGTGTCGCAATCATTACCTGCCTGTATCATCAAGATTGGGTGAAAAAATGTTTGCTGAGATTTCAGGAAACCTCGTAGTTTTTTGGAAGCTTGGCAACCCCTTTCAATGAAAGTGATTCTCGTCAGTCTCTGCTTGGGTCTACTTCAATAGGACACCAACGCTTACAGATACAACTTGGAACTACATTATTGTGCCAAGTTTCAAAGAGCTAGCACAAACCGTGTTTGATATAGAGTTCCAAGTACATGTATCCATATAGGAGAAAACAGAGTGAAACCTAAACATGGAAAACGGTTACTGCAAAGGAACGGTTTATCCTAGAAGAACGAAATTTGGTGAACCAAGTGGGATGGTGTCGTGATCATTTACCTGCCAGTATCATCAAGATTGGGTGAAAAATGTTTTGCTGAAATTTCCGGAAACTCGTAGTTTTTGGAAGCTTGGCAACCCCATTCAATGAAAGTGATTCTCGTCAGTCTCTGCTTGGGGCTACTTCAATAGGACACCAACCATAGCGACAGAACTTGGAACTACATTATTGTGCCAAGTTCCAAAGAGCTAGCACAAACCGTGTTTGATTTAGAGTTCCAACTACATGATCCATATAGGAGAAACACAGAGTGAAACCTTAAACATGAAAACGGTTACTGCAAAGGAACGGTTTAACCTAGAAGAACGACATTGGGTGAGCCAAGTGGGATTGGTGTACTGATCATTACCTCCCAGTATCATCAAGATTGGGTGAAAAAATGTTTGCTGAGATTTCCGGAAACTCGTAGTTTTTTGGAAGCTTTGCAACCCCTTTCAAAGAAAGTGATTCTCGTCAGTCTCTGCTTGGGACTACTTCAATAGGACACCAACCGTACCGATAGAACTTGGAACTACATTATTGAGCCAAGTTTCAAAGAGCTACCACAAACCGTGCTTGATTTTGAGTTCCCAAATACATGTATCCATATAGGAAAAAACAGAGTGAAACTTAAACTTGAAAATGGTTTTGCAAAGGAACGGTTTAACCTAGAAGAACGAAATTTGGTGAGCCAAGTGGGATTGGTGTACTGATCATTACCTGCCAGTATCCATCAAGATTGGGTGAAAAAATGTTTGCTGAGATTTCCGGAAACTCGTAGTTTTTTGGAAACTTGGCAACCCCTTTCAATTAAACTGATGCTTGTTAGTCTATGCTTGGGGCTACTTCAATAGGACACAAACCATAGCGATAGAACATGGAACTACATTATTGTGCCAAGTTTCAAGAGCTAGCACAAACCGTGTTTGATTTAGATTTCCAACTACATGTATCCATATAGGAGAAAACAGAGTGAAACCTAAACATGAAAACGTTACTGCAAAGGAACTGTTTAACCTAGAAGAACGACATTTGGTGAGCCAAGTGGGATTGGTGTACTGATCATTACCTCCCAGTATCATCAGATTGGGTGAAAAAATGTTTGCTGAGATTCGGAAACTCGTAGTTTTTTGGAAACTTGGCAACCCCTTTCAATGAACTGATTCCTGTTAGTCTATGCTTGGGGCTACTTCAATAGGACACAAACCATAGCGATAGAACATGGAACTACATTATTGTGCCTTGTTTCAAAGAGCTAGCACAAACCGTGTTTGATTTAGAGTTCCAACTACATGTATCCATATAGGAGAAAACAGAGTGAAACCTAAACCTGAAAACAGTTACTGCAAAGGAACGGTTTATCCTAGAAGAACGAAATTTGGTGAGCAAGTGGGATCGGTGTACCTGATCATTACCTGCCAGTATCATCAAGATTGGGTGAAAAAATGTTTGCTGAGATTCAGGAAACTCGTAGTTTTTTGGAAGCTTGGCAACCCCTTTCAATGAAAGTGATTCTCGTCAGTCTGTGCTTGGGCTACTTCAATTAGGACACCAACAATAGCGATAGATCTTGGAACTAAATTATAGTGCCAAGTTTCAAAAGCTAGCACCAACCGAGTTTGATTTAGAGTTTCCAACTACATGTATCCATATAGGAGAAAACAGAGTGAAACCTAACATGAAAACGGTTTCCTGCAAAGGAACGGTTTAACCTAGAAGAACGAAATTTGGTGAGCCAAGTGGGATTGGTGTACTGATCATTACCTGCCAATATCATCAAGATTGGGTGAAAAAATGTTTGCTGAGATTTCCGGAAACTCGTAGTTTTTTGGAAGCTTGGCAACCCCTTTCAATGAAAGTGATTCTCGTCAGTCTCTGCTTGGGACTACTTCAATAGGACACCAACCGTACCGATAGACTTGGAACTACATTATTGTGCCAAGTTTCAAAGAGCTAGCACAAACCGTGTTTGATTTAGATTTCCAACTACATGTATCCATATAGGAGAAAACAGAGTGAAACCTAACATGAAAACGGTTACTGCAAAGGAACGGTTTAACCTAGAAGAACGAAATTTGGTGAGCCAAGTGGGATTTGTGTCGCGATCATTACCTGCCTGTATCATCAAGATTGGGTGAAAAAATGTTTGCTGAGATTTCAGGAAACTCGTAGTTTTTTGGAAGCTTGGCCACCCCTTTCAATGAAAGTGATTCTCGTCAGTCTGTGCTTGGGGCTACTTCAATAGGACACCAACAATAGCGATAGAACTTGGAACTAAATTATTGTGCCAAGTTTCAAAGAGCTAGCACCAACCGTGTTTGATTTAGAGTTCCAACTACATGTATCCATATAGGAGAAAACAGAGTGAAACCTAAACATGAAACGGTTACTGCAAAGGAACGGTTTAACCTAGAAGAACGAAATTTGGTGAGCCAAGTGGATTGGTGTACTGATCATTACCTGCCAATATCATCAAGATTGGGTGAAAAAATGTTTGCTGAGATTTCCGGAAACTCGTAGTTTTTTGGAAGCTTGGCAACCCCTTTCAATGAAAGTGATTCTCGTCAGTCTCTGCTTGGGACTACTTCAATAGGACACCAACCGTACAGATACAACTTGGAACTACATTATTGTGCCAAGTTTCAAAGAGCTAGCACAAACCGTGTTTGATTTAGAGTTCCAACTACATGTATCCATATAGGAGAAAACAGAGTGAAACCTTAAACATGAAAACGGTTACTGCAAAGGAACTGTTTAACCTAGAAGAACGAAATTTGGTGAGCCAAGTGGGATTGGTGTCGTGATCATTACCTGCCTGTATCATCAAGATTGGGTGAAAAAAATGTTTGCTGAGATTTCAGGAACTCGTAGTTTTTGGAAGCTTGGCAACCCCTTTCAATGAAAGTGATTCTCGTCAGTCTGTGCTTGGGGCTACTTCAATAGGACACCAACCATAGCGATAGATCTTGGAACTAAATTATTGTGCCAAGTTTCAAAAAGCTAGCACCAACCGTGTTTGATTTAGAGTTCCAACTACATGTATCCATATAGGAGAAAACAGAGTGAAACCTAAACATGAAAACGGTTACTGCAAAGGAACGGTTTAACCTAGAAGAACGAAATTTGGTGAGCCAAGTGGGATGGTGTACTGATCATTACCTGCCAATATCATCAAGATTGGGTGAAAAAATGTTTGCTGAGATTTCCGGAAACTCGTAGTTTTTTGGAAGCTTTGCAACCCTTTCAAAGAAAGTGATTCTCGTCAGTCTCTGCTTGGGACTACTTCAATAGGACACCAACCGTACCGATAGAACTTGGAACTACATTATTGTGCCAAGTTCAAAGAGCTAGCACAAACCGTGCTTGATTTTGAGTTCCAATACATGTATCCATATAGGAGAAAACAGAGTGAAACCTAAACTTGAAAATGGTTTTGCAAAGGAACGGTTTAACCTAGAAGAACGAAATTTGGTTAGCCAAGTGGGATTGGTGTACTGATCATTACCTGCCAGTATCATCAAGATTGGGTGAAAAATGTTTGCTGAGATTTCAGGAAACTCGTAGTTTTTTGGAAACTTGGCAACCCCTTTCAATGAAACTGATGCTTGTTAGTCTATGCTTGGGCTACTTCAATAGGACACAAACCATAGCGATAGAACATGGAACACATTATTGTGCCAAGTTTCAAAGAGCTAGCACAAACCGTGTTTGAATTAGATTTCCAACTACATGTATCCATATAGGAGAAAACAGAGTGAAACCTAAACATGAAAACGGTTACTGCAAAGGAACGGTTTAACCTAGAAGAACGAAATTTGGTTAGCCAAGTGGGATTGGTGTCGTGATCATTACCTGCCTGTATCATCAAGATTGGGTGATAAAATGTTTGCTGAGATTTCAGGAAACTCGTAGTTTTTGGAAGCTTGGCCACCCCTTTCAATGAAAGTGATTCTCGTCAGTCTGTGCTTGGGGCTACTTCAATAGGACACCAACCATAGCGATAGATCTTGGAACTAAATTATTGTGCCAAGTTTCAAAAAGCTAGCACCAACCGTGTTTGATTTAGAGTTCCAACTACATGTATCATATAGGAGAAAACAGAGTGAAACCTAAACATGAAAACGGTTACTGCAAAGGAACGGTTTAACCTAGAAGAACGAAATTTGGTGAGCCAAGTGGGATTGGTGTACTGATCATTACCTGGCAGTATCATCAAGATTGGGTGAAAAATGTTTGCTGAGATTTCAGGAAACTCGTAGTTTTTTGGGAAGCTTGGCAACCCCTTTCAATGAAAGTTGATTCTCGTCAGTCTCTGCTTGGGACTACTTCAATAGGACACCAACCGTACAGATACAACTTGGAACTACATTATTGTGCAAGTTTCAAAGAGCTAGCACAAACCGTGTTTGATTTAGAGTTCCAACTACATGTATCCATATAGGAGAAAACAGAGTGAAACCTAAACATGAAAACGGTTACTGCAAAGGAACGGTTTATCCTAGAAGAACGAAATTTGGTGAACCAAGTGGGATTGGTGTCGTGATCATTACCTGCCAGTATCATCAAGATTGGGTGAAAAAATGTTTGCTGAAATTTCCGGAAACTCGTAGTTTTTTGGAAGCTTGGCAACCCCTTTCAATGAAAGTGATTCTCGTCAGTCTCTGCTTGGGGCTACTTCAATAGGACACCAACCATAGCGAAAGAACTTGGAACTACATTATTGTGCCAAGTTTCAAAGAGCTAGCACAAACCGTGTTTGATTTTAGAGTTCCAACTACATGTATCCATATAGGAGAAAACAGAGTGAAACCTAAACATGAAAACGGTTACTGCAAAGGAACGGTTTACCTAGAAGAACGACATTGGGTGAGCCAAGTGGGATTGGTGTACTGATCATTACCTCCCAGTATCATCAAGATTGGGTGAAAAAAATGTTTGCTGAGATTTCCGGAAACTCGTAGTTTTTTGGAAGCTTTGCAACCCCTTTCAAAGAAAGTGATTCTCGTCAGTCTCTGCTTGGGACTACTTCAATAGGACACCAACCGTACCGATAGAACTTGGAACTACATTATTGTGCCAAGTTTCAAAGAGCTACCACAAACCGTGCTTGATTTGAGTTCCAAATACATGTATCCATATAGGAAAAAACAGAGTGAAACCTAAACTTGAAAATGGTTTTGCAAAGGAACGGTTTAACCTAGAAGAACGAAATTTGGTGAGCCAAGTGGGATTGGTGTACTGATCATTACCTGCCAGTATCATCAAGATTGGGTGAAAAAATGTTTGCTGAGATTCCGGAAACTCGTAGTTTTTTGGAAACTTGGCAACCCTTTCAATGAACTGATGCTTGTTAGTCTATGCTTGTGGCTACTTCAATAGGACACAAACCATAGCGATAGAACATGGAACTACATTATTGTGCCAAGTTTCAAAGAGCTAGCACAAACCGTGTTTGATTTAGAGTTCCAACTACATGTATCCATATAGGAGAAAACAGAGTGAAACCTAAACATGAAAACGGTTACTGCAAAGGAACGGTTTAACCTAGAAGAACGAAATTTGGTGAGCCAAGTGGGATTGGTGTCGTGATCATTACCTGCCTGTATCATCAAGATTGGGTGAAAAAATGTTTTGCTGAGATTTCAGGAAACTCGTAGTTTTTTGGAAGCTTGGCCACCCCTTTCAATGAAAGTGATTCTCGTCAGTCTGTGCTTGGGGCTACTTCAATAGGACACCAACAATAGCGATAGATCTTGGAACTAAATTATTGTGCCAAGTTTCAAAAAGCTAGCACCAACCGTGTTTGATTTAGAGTTCCAACTACATGTATCCATATAGGAGAAAACAGAGTGAAACCTAAACATGAAAACGGTTACTGCAAAGGAACGGTTTAACCTAGAAGAACGAAATTTGGTGAGCCAAGTGGGATTGGTGTACTGATCATTACCTGCCAATATCATCAAGATGGGTGAAAAAATGTTTTGCTGAGATTTCCGGAAACTCGTAGTTTTTTGGAAAGCTTGGCAACCCCTTTCAATGAAAGTGATTCTCGTCAGTCTCTGCTTGGGACTACTTCAATAGGACACCAACCGTACCGATAGAACTTGGAACTACATTATTGTGCCAAGTTTCAAAGAGCTAGCACAAACCGTGTTTGATTTAGATTTCCAACTACATGTATCCATATAGGAGAAAACATGAGTGAAACCTAAACATGAAAACGGTTACTGCAAAGGAACGGTTTAACCTAGAAGAACAAATTTGGTGAGCCAAGTGGGATTGGTGTCTGTGATCATTACCTGCCTGTATCATCAAGATTGGGTGAAAAAATGTTGCTGAGATTTCAGGAAACTCGTAGTTTTTTGGGAAGCTTGTCCAACCCCTTTCAATGAAAGTGATTCTCCTCAGTCTGTGCTTGGGGCTACTTCAATAGGACACCAACAATAGCGATAGATCTTGGAACTAAATTATTGTGCCAAGTTTCAAAAAGCTAGCACCAACCGTGTTTGATTTAGAGTTCCAACTACATGTATCCATATAGGAGAAAACAGAGTGAAACCTATAACATGAAAACGGTTACTGCAAAGGAACGGTTTAACCTAGAAGAACGAAATTTGGTGAGCCAAGTGGGATTGGTGTACTGATCATTACTGCCAATATCATCAAGATTGGGTGAAAAAATGTTTGCTGAGATTTCAGGAAACTCGTAGTTTTTTGGAAGCTTGGCAACCCCTTTCAATGAAAGTGATTCTCGTCAGTCTCTGCTTGGGACTACTTCAATAGGACACCAACCGTACCGATAGAACTTGGAACTACATTATTGTGCCAAGTTTCAAAGAGCTAGCACAAACCGTGTTTGATTTAGATTTCCAACTACATGTATCCTATAGGAGAAAACAGAGTGAAACCTAAACATGAAAACGGTTACTGCAAAGGAACGGTTTAACCTAGAAGAACGAAATTTTGGTGAGCCAAGTGGGATTTGTGTCGCGATCATTACCTGCCTGTATCATCAAGATTGGGTGAAAAAATGTTTGCTGAGATTTCAGGAAACTCGTAGTTTTTTGGAAGCTTGGCAACCCCTTTCAATGAAAGTGATTCTCGTCAGTCTCTGCTTGGGGCTACTTCAATAGGACACCAACAATAGCGATAGAACTTGGAACTAAATTATTGTGCCAAGTTTCAAAGAGCTAGCACCAACCGTGTTTGATTTAGAGTTCCAACTACATGTATCCATATAGGAGAAAACAGAGTGAAACCTAAACATGAAAACGGTTACTGCAAAGGAACAGTTAAACCTAGAAGAACGAAATTTGGTGAGCCAAGTGGGATTGGTGTACTGATCATTACCTGCCAGTATCATCAAGATTGGGTGAAAAAATGTTTGCTGAGATTTCAGGAAACTCGTAGTTTTTTGAAGCTTCGCAACCCCTTTCAATGAAAGTGATTCTCGTCAGTCTCTGCTTGGGTCTACTTCAATAGGACACCAACCGTACCGACACAACTTGGAACTACATTATTGTGCCAAGTTTCAAAGAGCTAGCACAAACCGTGTTTGATTTAGAGTTCCAACTACATGTATCCATATAGGAGAAAACAGAGTGAAACCTAAACATGAAAACGGTTACTGCAAAGGAACGGTTTAACCTAGAAGAACGACATTGGGTGAGCCAAGTGGGATTGGTGTACTGATCATTACCTCCCCAGTATCATCAAGATTGGGTGAAAAAATGTTTGCTGAGATTTCCGGAAACTCGTAGTTTTTTGGAAGCTTTGCAACCCCTTTCAAAGAAAGTGATTCTCGTCAGTCTCTGCTTGGGACTACTTCAATAGGACACCAACCGTACCGATAGAACTTGGAACTACATTATTGTGCAAGTTTCAAAGAGCTAGCACAAACCGTGCTTGATTTAGATTTCCAACTACATGTATCCATATAGGAGAAAACAGAGTGAAACCTAAACTTGAAAATGGTTTTGCAAAGGAACGGTTTAACCTAGAAGAACGAAATTTGGTGAGCCAAGTGGGATTGGTGTACTGATCATTACCTGCCAGTATCATCAAGATTGGGTGAAAAATGTTTGCTGAGATTTCCGGAAACTCGTAGTTTTTGGAAACTTGGCAACCCTTTCAATGAAACTGATGCTTGTTAGTCTATGCTTGGGCTACTTCAATAGGACACCAACAATAGCGATAGATCTTGGAACTAAATTATTGTGCCAAGTTTCAAAAAGCTAGCACCAACCGTGTTTGATTTAGAGTTCCAACTACATGTATCCATATAGGAGAAAACAGAGTGAAAACCTAAACATGAAAACGGTTACTGCAAAGGAACGGTTTAACCTAGAAGAACGAAATTTGGTGAGCCAAGTGGGATTGGTGTACCGATCATTACCTGCCAATATCATCAAGTTTGGGTGAAAAAATGTTTGCTGAGATTTCCGGAAACTCCGTAGTTTTTTGGAAGCTTGGCAACCCCTTTCAATGAAAGTGATTCTCGTCAGTCTCTGCTTGGGACTACTTCAATAGGACACCAACCGTACCGATAGAACTTGGAACTACATTATTGTGCCAAGTTTCAAAGATCTAGCACAAACCGTGTTTGATTTAGATTTCCAACTACATGTATCCATATAGGAGAAAACAGAGTGAAACCTGAAACATGAAAACGGTTACTGCAAAGGAACGGTTTAACCTAGAAGAACGAAATTTGGTGAGCCAAGTGGGATTTGTGTCGGGATCATTACCTGCCTGTATCATCAAGATTGGGTGAAAAAATGTTTGCTGAGATTTCAGGAAACTCGTAGTTTTTTGGAAGCTTGGCAACCCCTTTCAATGAAAGTGATTCTCGTCAGTCTCTGCTTGGGGCTACTTCAATAGGACACCAACAATAGCGATAGAACTTGGAACTAAATTATTGTGCCAAGTTTCAAAGAGCTAGCACCAACCTGTGTTTGATTTTAGAGTTCCAACTACATGTATCCATATAGGAGAAAACAGAGTGAAACCGAAACATGAAAACGGTTACTGCAAAGGAACGGTTTAACCTAGAAGAACGAAATTTGGTGAGCCAAGTGGGATTGGTGTACTGATCATTACCTGCCAGTATCATCAAGATTGGGTGAAAAAATGTTTGCTGAGATTTCAGGAAACTCGTAGTTTTTTGGAAGCTTGGCAACCCCTTTCAATGAAAGTGATTCTCGTCAGTCTCTGCTTGGGTCTATACTTCAATAGGACACCAACCGTACCGACACAACTTGGAACTACATTATTGTGCCAAGTTTCAAAGAGCTAGCACAAACCGTGTTTGATTTAGAGTTCCAAATACATGTATCCATATAGGAGAAAACAGAGTGAAACCTAAACATGAAAACGGTTATGCAAAGGTACGGTTTATCCTAGAAGAACGAAATTTGGTGAACCAAGTGGGATTGGTGTCGTGATCATTACCTGCCAGTATCATCAAGATTGGGTGAAAATATGTTTGCTGAAATTTCCGGAAACTCGTAGTTTTTTGGAAGCTTGGCAACCCCTTTCAATGAAAGTGATTCTCGTCAGTCTCTGCTTGGGCTACTTCAATAGGACACCAACCATAGCGACAGAACTTGGAACTACATTATTGTGCCAAGTTTCAAAGAGCTAGCACAAACCGTGTTTGATTTAGAGTTCCAACTACATGTATCCATATAGGAGAAAACAGAGTGAAACCTAAACATGAAAACGGTTACTGCAAAGGAACGGTTTAACCTAGAAGAACGACATTGGGTGAGCCAAGTGGATTGGTGTACTGATCATTACCTCCCAGTATCATCAAGATTGGGTGAAAAAATGTTTGCTGAGATTTCCGGAAACTCGTAGTTTTTTGGAAGCTTTGCAACCCCTTTCAAAGAAAGTGATTCTCGTCAGTCTCTGCTTGGGACTACTTCAATAGGACACCAACCGTACCGATAGAACTTGGAACTACATTATTGTGCCAAGTTTCAAAAAGCTAGCACAAACCGTGCTTGATTTTGAGTTCCAAATACATGTATCCATATAGGAAAAAACAGAGTGAAACCTAAACTTGAAAATGGTTTTGCAAAGGAACGGTTAAACCTAGAAGAACGAAATTTGGTGAGCCAAGTGGGATTGGTGTACTGATCATTACCTGCCAGTATCATCAAGATTGGGTGAAAAAATGTTGCTGAGATTTCCGGAAACTCGTAGTTTTTTGGAAACTTGGCAACCCCTTTCAATGAAACTGATGCTTGTTAGTCTATGCTTGGGGCTACTTCAATAGGACACAAACCATAGTGATAGAACATGGAACTACATTATTGTGCCAAGTTTCAAAGAGCTAGCACCAACCGTGTTTGATTTAGAGTTCCAACTACATGTATCCATATAGGAGAAAACAGAGTGAAACCGAAACATGAAAACGGTTACTGCAAAGGAACGGTTTAACCTAGAAGAACGAAATTTGGTGAGCCAAGTGGGATTGGTGTACTGATCATTACCTGCCAGTATCATCAAGATTGGGTGAAAAAATGTTTGCTGAGATTTCAGGAAACTCGTAGTTTTTTGGAAGCTTGGCAACCCCTTTCAATGAAAGTGATTCTCGTCAGTCTCTGCTTGGGTCTACTTCAATAGGACACCAACCGTACCGACACAACTTGGAACTACATTATTGTGCCAAGTTTTCAAAGAGCTAGCACAAACCGTGTTTGATTTAGAGTTCCAAATACATGTATCCATATAGGAGAAAACAGAGTGAAACCTAAACATGAAAACGGTTATGCAAAGGTACGGTTTATCCTAGAAGAACGAAATTTGGTGAACCAAGTGGGATTGGTGTCGTGATCATTACCTGCCAGTATCATCAAGATTGGGTGAAAAAATGTTTGCTGAAATTTCCGGAAACTCGTAGTTTTTTGGAAGCTTGGCAACCCTTTCAATGAAAGTGATTCTCGTCAGTCTCTGCTTGGGGCTACTTCAATAGGACACCAACCATAGCGACAGAACTTGGAACTACATTATTGTGCCAAGTTTCAAAGAGCTAGCACAAACCGTGTTTGATTTAGAATTCCAACTACATGTATCCATATAGGAGAAAACAGAGTGAAACCTAAACATGAAACGGTTACTGCAAAGGAACGTTTAACCTAGAAGAACGACATTGGGTGAGCCAAGTGGGATTGGTGTACTGATCATTACCTCCCAGTATCATCAAGATTGGGTGAAAAAATGTTTGCTGAGATTTCCGGAAACTCGTAGTTTTTTGGAAGCTTTGCAACCCCTTTCAAAGAAAGTGATTCTCGTCAGTCTCTGCTTGGGACTACTTCAATAGGACACCAACCGTACCGATAGAACTTGGAACTACATTATTGTGCCAAGTTTCAAAGAGCTAGCACAAACCGTGCTTGATTTTTGAGTTCCAAATACATGTATCCATATAGGAAAAAACAGAGTGAAACCTAAACTTGAAAATGGTTTTGCAAAGGAACGGTTAAACCTAGAAGAACGAAATTTGGTGAGCCAAGTGGGATTGGTGTACTGATCATTACCTGCCAGTATCATCAAGATTGGGTGAAAAAATGTTTGCTGAGATTTCCGGAAACTCGTAGTTTTTTGGAAACTTGGCAACGCCTTTCAATGAAACTGATGCTTGTTAGTCTATGCTTGGGGCTACTTCAATAGGACACAAACCATAGCGATAGAACATGGAACTACATTATTGTGCCAAGTTTCAAAGAGCTAGCACAAACCGTGTTTGATTAGAGTTCCAACTACATGTATCCATATAGGAGAAAACAGAGTGAAACCTAAACATGAAAACGGTTACTGCAAAGGAACGGTTTAACCTAGAAGAACGAAATTTGGTGAGCCAAGTGGGATTGGTGTCGTGATCATTACCTGCCTGTATCATCAAGATTGGGTGAAAAAATGTTTGCTGAGATTTCAGGAAACTCGTAGTTTTTTGGAAGCTTGGCAACCCCTTTCAATGAAAGTGATTCTCGTCAGTCTGTGCTTGGGGCTACTTCAATAGGACACCAACAATAGCGATAGATCTTGGAACTAAATTATTGTGCCAAGTTTCTAAAAGCTAGCACCAACCGTGTTTGATTTAGAGTTCCAACTACATGTATCCATATAGGAGAAAACAGAGTGAAACCTAAACATGAAAACGGTTACTGCAAAGGAACGGTTTAACCTAGAAGAACGAAATTTGGTGAGCCAAGTGGGATTGGTGTACTGATCATTACCTGCCAATATCATCAAGATTGGGTGAAAAAATGTTTGCTGAGATTTCCGGAAACTCGTAGTTTTTTGGAAGCTTGGCAACCCCTTTCAATGAAAGTGATTCTCGTCAGTCTCTGCTTGGGACTACTTCAATAGGACACCAACCGTACCGATAGAACTTGGAACTACATTATTGTGCCAAGTTTCAAAGAGCTAGCACAAACCGTGTTTGATTTAGATTTCCAACTACATGTATCCATATAGGAGAAAACAGAGTGAAACCTAAACATGAAAACGGTTACTGCAAAGGAACGGTTTAACCTAGAAGAACGAAATTTGGTGAGCCAAGTGGGATTTGTGTCGCGATCATTACCTGCCTGTATCATCAAGATTGGGTGAAAAAATGTTTGCTGAGATTTCAGGAAACTCGTAGTTTTTTGGAAGCTTGGCAACCCCTTTCAATGAAAGTGATTCTCGTCAGTCTCTGCTTGGGGCTACTTCAATAGGACACCAACAATAGCGATAGAACTTGGAACTAAATTATTGTGCCAAGTTTCAAAGAGCTAGCACCAACCGTGTTTGATTTAGAGTTCCAAATACATGTATCCATATAGGAGAAAACAGAGTGAAACCTAAACATGAAAACGGTTACTGCAAAGGAACAGTTAAACCTAGAAGAACGAAATTTGGTGAGCCAAGTGGGATTGGTGTACTGATCATTACCTGCCAGTATCATCAAGATTGGGTGAAAAAATGTTTGCTGAGATTTCAGGAAACTCGTAGTTTTTTGGAAGCTTGGCAACCCCTTTCAATGAAACTGATTCTCGTCAGTCTCTGCTTGGGTCTACTTCAATAGGACACCAACCGTACCGACACAACTTGGAACTACATTATTGTGCCAAGTTTCAAAGAGCTAGCACAAACCGTGTTTGATTTAGAGTTCCAACTACATGTATCCATATAGGAGAAAACAGAGTGAAACCTAAACATGAAAACGGTTACTGCAAAGGAACGGTTTAACCTAGAAGAACGACATTGGGTGAGCCAAGTGGGATTGGTGTACTGATCATTACCTCCCAGTATCATCAAGATTGGGTGAAAAAATGTTTGCTGAGATTTCCGGAAACTCGTAGTTTTTTGGAAGCTTTGCAACCCCTTTCAAAGAAAGTGATTCTCGTCAGTCTCTGCTTGGGACTACTTCAATAGGACACCAACCGTACCGATAGAACTTGGAACTACATTATTGTGCCAAGTTTCAAAGAGCTAGCACAAACCGTGCTTGATTTTGAGTTCCAAATACATGTATCCATATAGGAAAAAACAGAGTGAAACCTAAACTTGAAAATGGTTTTGCAAAGGAACGGTTAAACCTAGAAGAACGAAATTTGGTGAGCCAAGTGGGATTGGTGTACTGATCATTACCTGCCAGTATCATCAAGATTGGGTGAAAAAATGTTTGCTGAGATTTCCGGAAACTCGTAGTTTTTTGGAAACTTGGCAACCCCTTTCAATGAAACTGATGCTTGTTAGTCTATGCTTGGGGCTACTTCAATAGGACACAAACCATAGCGATAGAACATGGAACTACATTATTGTGCCAAGTTTCAAAGAGCTAGCACAAACCGTGTTTGATTTAGAGTTCCAACTACATGTATCCATATAGGAGAAAACAGAGTGAAACCTAAACATGAAAACGGTTACTGCAAAGGAACGGTTTAACCTAGAAGAACGAAATTTGGTGAGCCAAGTGGGATTGGTGTCGTGATCATTACCTGCCTGTATCATCAAGATTGGGTGAAAAAATGTTTGCTGAGATTTCAGGAAACTCGTAGTTTTTTGGAAGCTTGGCAACCCCTTTCAATGAAAGTGATTCTCGTCAGTCTGTGCTTGGGGCTACTTCAATAGGACACCAACAATAGCGATAGATCTTGGAACTAAATTATTGTGCCAAGTTTCTAAAAGCTAGCACCAACCGTGTTTGATTTAGAGTTCCAACTACATGTATCCATATAGGAGAAAACAGAGTGAAACCTAAACATGAAAACGGTTACTGCAAAGGAACGGTTTAACCTAGAAGAACGAAATTTGGTGAGCCAAGTGGGATTGGTGTACTGATCATTACCTGCCAATATCATCAAGATTGGGTGAAAAAATGTTTGCTGAGATTTCCGGAAACTCGTAGTTTTTTGGAAGCTTGGCAACCCCTTTCAATGAAAGTGATTCTCGTCAGTCTCTGCTTGGGACTACTTCAATAGGACACCAACCGTACCGATAGAACTTGGAACTACATTATTGTGCCAAGTTTCAAAGAGCTAGCACAAACCGTGTTTGATTTAGATTTCCAACTACATGTATCCATATAGGAGAAAACAGAGTGAAACCTAAACATGAAAACGGTTACTGCAAAGGAACGGTTTAACCTAGAAGAACGAAATTTGGTGAGCCAAGTGGGATTTGTGTCGCGATCATTACCTGCCTGTATCATCAAGATTGGGTGAAAAAATGTTTGCTGAGATTTCAGGAAACTCGTAGTTTTTTGGAAGCTTGGCAACCCCTTTCAATGAAAGTGATTCTCGTCAGTCTCTGCTTGGGGCTACTTCAATAGGACACCAACAATAGCGATAGAACTTGGAACTAAATTATTGTGCCAAGTTTCAAAGAGCTAGCACCAACCGTGTTTGATTTAGAGTTCCAACTACATGTATCCATATAGGAGAAAACAGAGTGAAACCTAAACATGAAAACGGTTACTGCAAAGGAACAGTTAAACCTAGAAGAACGAAATTTGGTGAGCCAAGTGGGATTGGTGTACTGATCATTACCTGCCAGTATCATCAAGATTGGGTGAAAAAATGTTTGCTGAGATTTCAGGAAACTCGTAGTTTTTTGGAAGCTTGGCAACCCCTTTCAATGAAACTGATTCTCGTCAGTCTCTGCTTGGGTCTACTTCAATAGGACACCAACCGTACCGACACAACTTGGAACTACATTATTGTGCCAAGTTTCAAAGAGCTAGCACAAACCGTGTTTGATTTAGAGTTCCAACTACATGTATCCATATAGGAGAAAACAGAGTGAAACCTAAACATGAAAACGGTTACTGCAAAGGAACGGTTTAACCTAGAAGAACGACATTGGGTGAGCCAAGTGGGATTGGTGTACTGATCATTACCTCCCAGTATCATCAAGATTGGGTGAAAAAATGTTTGCTGAGATTTCCGGAAACTCGTAGTTTTTTGGAAGCTTTGCAACCCCTTTCAAAGAAAGTGATTCTCGTCAGTCTCTGCTTGGGACTACTTCAATAGGACACCAACCGTACCGATAGAACTTGGAACTACATTATTGTGCCAAGTTTCAAAGAGCTAGCACAAACCGTGCTTGATTTTGAGTTCCAAATACATGTATCCATATAGGAGAAAACAGAGTGAAACCTAAACTTGAAAATGGTTTTGCAAAGGAACGGTTTAACCTAGAAGAACGAAATTTGGTGAGCCAAGTGGGATTGGTGTACTGATCATTACCTGCCAGTATCATCAAGATTGGGTGAAAAAATGTTTGCTGAGATTTCCGGAAACTCGTAGTTTTTTGGAAACTTGGCAACCGCTTTCAATGAAACTGATGCTTGTTAGTCTATGCTTGGGGCTACTTCAATAAGACACCAACAATAGCGATAGATCTTGGAACTAAATTATTGTGCCAAGTTTCAAAAAGCTAGCACCAACCGTGTTTGATTTAGAGTTCCAACTACATGTATCCATATAGGAGAAAACAGAGTGAAACCTAAACATGAAAACGGTTACTGCAAAGGAACGGTTTAACCTAGAAGAACGAAATTTGGTGAGCCAAGTGGGATTGGTGTACCGATCATTACCTGCCAATATCATCAAGATTGGGTGAAAAAATGTTTGCTGAGATTTCCGGAAACTCGTAGTTTTTTGGAAGCTTGGCAACCCCTTTCAATGAAAGTGATTCTCGTCAGTCTCTGCTTGGGACTACTTCAATAGGACACCAACCGTACCGATAGAACTTGGAACTACATTATTGTGCCAAGTTTCAAAGAGCTAGCACAAACCGTGTTTGATTTAGATTTCCAACTACATGTATCCATATAGGAGAAAACAGAGTGAAACCTAAACATGAAAACGGTTACTGCAAAGGAACGGTTTAACCTAGAAGAACGAAATTTGGTGAGCCAAGTGGGATTTGTGTCGCGATCATTACCTGCCTGTATCATCAAGATTGGGTGAAAAAATGTTTGCTGAGATTTCAGGAAACTCGTAGTTTTTTGGAAGCTTGGCAACCCCTTTCAATGAAAGTGATTCTCGTCAGTCTCTGCTTGGGGCTACTTCAATAGGACACCAACAATAGCGATAGAACTTGGAACTAAATTATTGTGCCAAGTTTCAAAGAGCTAGCACCAACCGTGTTTGATTTAGAGTTCCAACTACATGTATCCATATAGGAGAAAACAGAGTGAAACCGAAACATGAAAACGGTTACTGCAAAGGAACGGTTTAACCTAGAAGAACGAAATTTGGTGAGCCAAGTGGGATTGGTGTACTGATCATTACCTGCCAGTATCATCAAGATTGGGTGAAAAAATGTTTGCTGAGATTTCAGGAAACTCGTAGTTTTTTGGAAGCTTGGCAACCCCTTTCAATGAAAGTGATTCTCGTCAGTCTCTGCATGGGTCTACTTCAATAGGACACCAACCGTACCGACACAACTTGGAACTACATTATTGTGCCAAGTTTCAAAGAGCTAGCACAAACCGTGTTTGATTTAGAGTTCCAAATACATGTATCCATATAGGAGAAAACAGAGTGAAACCTAAACATGAAAACGGTTATGCAAAGGTACGGTTTATCCTAGAAGAACGAAATTTGGTGAACCAAGTGGGATTGGTGTCGTGATCATTACCTGCAAGTATCATCAAGATTGGGTGAAAATAAGTTTGCTGAAATTTCCGGAAACTCGTAGTTTTTTGGAAGCTTGGCAACCCCTTTCAATGAAAGTGATTCTCGTCAGTCTCTGCTTGGGGCTACTTCAATAGGACACCAACCATAGGGACAGAACTTGGAACTACATTATTGTGCCAAGTTTCAAAGAGCTAGCACAAACCGTGTTTGATTTAGAGTTCCAACTACATGTATCCATATAGGAGAAAACAGAGTGAAACCTAAACATGAAAACGGTTACTGCAAAGGAACGGTTTAACCTAGAAGAACGACATTGGGTGAGCCAAGTGGGATTGGTGTACTGATCATTACCTCCCAGTATCATCAAGATTGGGTGAAAAAATGTTTGCTGAGATTTCCGGAAACTCGTAGTTTTTTGGAAGCTTTGCAACCCCTTTCAAAGAAAGTGATTCTCGTCAGTCTCTGCTTGGGACTACTTCAATAGGACACCAACCGTACCGATAGAACTTGGAACTACATTATTGTGCCAAGTTTCAAAGAGCTAGCACAAACCGTGCTTGATTTTGAGTTCCAAATACATGTATCCATATAGGAAAAAACAGAGTGAAACCTAAACTTGAAAATGGTTTTGCAAAGGAACGGTTAAACCTAGAAGAACGAAATTTGGTGAGCCAAGTGGGATTGGTGTACTGATCATTACCTGCCAGTATCATCAAGATTGGGTGAAAAAATGTTTGCTGAGATTTCCGGAAACTCGTAGTTTTTTGGAAACTTGGCAACCCCTTTCAATGAAACTGATGCTTGTTAGTCTATGCTTGGGGCTACTTCAATAGGACACAAACCATAGCGATAGAACATGGAACTACATTATTGTGCCAAGTTTCAAAGAGCTAGCACAAACCGTGTTTGATTTAGAGTTCCAACTACATGTATCCATATAGGAGAAAACAGAGTGAAACCTAAACATGAAAACGGTTACTGCAAAGGAACGGTTTAACCTAGAAGAACGAAATTTGGTGAGCCAAGTGGGATTGGTGTCGTGATCATTACCTGCCTGTATCATCAAGATTGGGTGAAAAAATGTTTGCTGAGATTTCAGGAAACTCGTAGTTTTTTGGAAGCTTGGCAACCCCTTTCAATGAAAGTGATTCTCGTCAGTCTGTGCTTGGGGCTACTTCAATAGGACACCAACAATAGCGATAGATCTTGGAACTAAATTATTGTGCCAAGTTTCTAAAAGCTAGCACCAACCGTGTTTGATTTAGAGTTCCAACTACATGTATCCATATAGGAGAAAACAGAGTGAAACCTAAACATGAAAACGGTTACTGCAAAGGAACGGTTTAACCTAGAAGAACGAAATTTGGTGAGCCAAGTGGGATTGGTGTACTGATCATTACCTGCCAATATCATCAAGATTGGGTGAAAAAATGTTTGCTGAGATTTCCGGAAACTCGTAGTTTTTTGGAAGCTTGGCAACCCCTTTCAATGAAAGTGATTCTCGTCAGTCTCTGCTTGGGACTACTTCAATAGGACACCAACCGTACCGATAGAACTTGGAACTACATTATTGTGCCAAGTTTCAAAGAGCTAGCACAAACCGTGTTTGATTTAGATTTCCAACTACATGTATCCATATAGGAGAAAACAGAGTGAAACCTAAACATGAAAACGGTTACTGCAAAGGAACGGTTTAACCTAGAAGAACGAAATTTGGTGAGCCAAGTGGGATTTGTGTCGCGATCATTACCTGCCTGTATCATCAAGATTGGGTGAAAAAATGTTTGCTGAGATTTCAGGAAACTCGTAGTTTTTTGGAAGCTTGGCAACCCCTTTCAATGAAAGTGATTCTCGTCAGTCTCTGCTTGGGGCTACTTCAATAGGACACCAACAATAGCGATAGAACTTGGAACTAAATTATTGTGCCAAGTTTCAAAGAGCTAGCACCAACCGTGTTTGATTTAGAGTTCCAACTACATGTATCCATATAGGAGAAAACAGAGTGAAACCTAAACATGAAAACGGTTACTGCAAAGGAACAGTTAAACCTAGAAGAACGAAATTTGGTGAGCCAAGTGGGATTGGTGTACTGATCATTACCTGCCAGTATCATCAAGATTGGGTGAAAAAATGTTTGCTGAGATTTCAGGAAACTCGTAGTTTTTTGGAAGCTTGGCAACCCCTTTCAATGAAACTGATTCTCGTCAGTCTCTGCTTGGGTCTACTTCAATAGGACACCAACCGTACCGACACAACTTGGAACTACATTATTGTGCCAAGTTTCAAAGAGCTAGCACAAACCGTGTTTGATTTAGAGTTCCAACTACATGTATCCATATAGGAGAAAACAGAGTGAAACCTAAACATGAAAACGGTTACTGCAAAGGAACGGTTTAACCTAGAAGAACGACATTGGGTGAGCCAAGTGGGATTGGTGTACTGATCATTACCTCCCAGTATCATCAAGATTGGGTGAAAAAATGTTTGCTGAGATTTCCGGAAACTCGTAGTTTTTTGGAAGCTTTGCAACCCCTTTCAAAGAAAGTGATTCTCGTCAGTCTCTGCTTGGGACTACTTCAATAGGACACCAACCGTACCGATAGAACTTGGAACTACATTATTGTGCCAAGTTTCAAAGAGCTAGCACAAACCGTGCTTGATTTTGAGTTCCAAATACATGTATCCATATAGGAGAAAACAGAGTGAAACCTAAACTTGAAAATGGTTTTGCAAAGGAACGGTTTAACCTAGAAGAACGAAATTTGGTGAGCCAAGTGGGATTGGTGTACTGATCATTACCTGCCAGTATCATCAAGATTGGGTGAAAAAATGTTTGCTGAGATTTCCGGAAACTCGTAGTTTTTTGGAAACTTGGCAACCGCTTTCAATGAAACTGATGCTTGTTAGTCTATGCTTGGGGCTACTTCAATAGGACACCAACAATAGCGATAGATCTTGGAACTAAATTATTGTGCCAAGTTTCAAAAAGCTAGCACCAACCGTGTTTGATTTAGAGTTCCAACTACATGTATCCATATAGGAGAAAACAGAGTGAAACCTAAACATGAAAACGGTTACTGCAAAGGAACGGTTTAACCTAGAAGAACGAAATTTGGTGAGCCAAGTGGGATTGGTGTACCGATCATTACCTGCCAATATCATCAAGATTGGGTGAAAAAATGTTTGCTGAGATTTCCGGAAACTCGTAGTTTTTTGGAAGCTTGGCAACCCCTTTCAATGAAAGTGATTCTCGTCAGTCTCTGCTTGGGACTACTTCAATAGGACACCAACCGTACCGATAGAACTTGGAACTACATTATTGTGCCAAGTTTCAAAGAGCTAGCACAAACCGTGTTTGATTTAGATTTCCAACTACATGTATCCATATAGGAGAAAACAGAGTGAAACCTAAACATGAAAACGGTTACTGCAAAGGAACGGTTTAACCTAGAAGAACGAAATTTGGTGAGCCAAGTGGGATTTGTGTCGCGATCATTACCTGCCTGTATCATCAAGATTGGGTGAAAAAATGTTTGCTGAGATTTCAGGAAACTCGTAGTTTTTTGGAAGCTTGGCAACCCCTTTCAATGAAAGTGATTCTCGTCAGTCTCTGCTTGGGGCTACTTCAATAGGACACCAACAATAGCGATAGAACTTGGAACTAAATTATTGTGCCAAGTTTCAAAGAGCTAGCACCAACCGTGTTTGATTTAGAGTTCCAACTACATGTATCCATATAGGAGAAAACAGAGTGAAACCGAAACATGAAAACGGTTACTGCAAAGGAACGGTTTAACCTAGAAGAACGAAATTTGGTGAGCCAAGTGGGATTGGTGTACTGATCATTACCTGCCAGTATCATCAAGATTGGGTGAAAAAATGTTTGCTGAGATTTCAGGAAACTCGTAGTTTTTTGGAAGCTTGGCAACCCCTTTCAATGAAAGTGATTCTCGTCAGTCTCTGCATGGGTCTACTTCAATAGGACACCAACCGTACCGACACAACTTGGAACTACATTATTGTGCCAAGTTTCAAAGAGCTAGCACAAACCGTGTTTGATTTAGAGTTCCAAATACATGTATCCATATAGGAGAAAACAGAGTGAAACCTAAACATGAAAACGGTTATGCAAAGGTACGGTTTATCCTAGAAGAACGAAATTTGGTGAACCAAGTGGGATTGGTGTCGTGATCATTACCTGCAAGTATCATCAAGATTGGGTGAAAATAAGTTTGCTGAAATTTCCGGAAACTCGTAGTTTTTTGGAAGCTTGGCAACCCCTTTCAATGAAAGTGATTCTCGTCAGTCTCTGCTTGGGGCTACTTCAATAGGACACCAACCATAGGGACAGAACTTGGAACTACATTATTGTGCCAAGTTTCAAAGAGCTAGCACAAACCGTGTTTGATTTAGAGTTCCAACTACATGTATCCATATAGGAGAAAACAGAGTGAAACCTAAACATGAAAACGGTTACTGCAAAGGAACGGTTTAACCTAGAAGAACGACATTTGGTGAGCCAAGTGGGATTGGTGTACTGATCATTACCTCCCAGTATCATCAAGATTCTGTGAAAAAATGTTTGCTGAGATTTCAGGAAACTCGTAGTTTTTTGGATGCTTGGCAACCCCTTTCAAAGAAAGTGATTCTCGTCAGTCTCTGCTTGGGACTACTTCAATAGGACACCAACCGTACCGATAGAACTTGGAACTACATTATTGTGCCTTGTTTCAAAGAGCTAGCACAAACCGTGTTTGATTTAGAGTTCCAACTACATGTATCCGTATAGGAGAAAACAGAGTGAAACCTAAACATGAAAACGGTTACTGCAAAGGAACGGTTTAACCTAGAAGAACGAAATTTGGTGAGCCAAGTGGGATTGGTGTCGTGATCATTACCTGCCAGTATCATCAAGATTGGGTGAAAAAATGTTTGCTGAGATTTCAGGAAACTCGTAGTTTTTTGGAAGCTTGGCAACCTCTTTCCATGAAAGTGATTCTCGTCAGTCTCTGCTTGGGGCTACTTCAATAGGACACCAACCACAGCGATAGAACTTGGAACTACATTATTGTTCCAGGTTTCAAAGAGCTAGCACAAACCGTGTTTGATTTAGAGTTCCAACTACATGTATCCATATAGGAGAAAACAGAGTGAAACCTAAACATGAAAACGGTTACTGCAAAGGAACGGTTTAACCTAGAAGAACGAAATTTGGTGAGCCAAGTGGGATTGCTGTCGTGATCATTACCTGCCTGTATCATCAAGATTGGGTGAAAAAATGTTTGCTGAGATTTCAGGAAACTTGTAGTTTTTTGGAAGCTTGGCAACCCCTTTCAATGAAAGTGATTCTCGTCAGTCTCTGCTTGGGGCTACTTCAATAGGAAACCAACCATAGCGATAGAACTTAGAACTACATTATTGTGCCAAGTTTCAAAGAGCTAGCAAAAACCGTGTTTGATTTAGAGTTCCAACTACATGTATCCATATAGGGGAAAACAGAGTGAAACCTAAACATGAAAACGGTTACTGCAAAGGAACGGTTTATCCTAGAAGAACGAAATTTGGTGAGCCAAGTGGGATTGGTGTCATGATCATTACCTGCCAGTATCATCAAGATTGGGTGAAAAAATGTTTGCTGAGATTTCCGGAAACTCGTAGTTTTTTGGAAGCTTGGCAACCCCTTTCAATGAAAGTGATTCTCGTCAGTCTCTGCTTGGGGCTACTTCAATAAGACACCAACCATAGCGATAGAACTTGGAACTACATTATTGTGCCAAGTTTCAAAGAGCTAGCACAAACCGTGTTTGATTTAGAGTTCCAACTACATGTATCCATATAGGAGAAAACAGAGTGAAACCTAAACCTGAAAACGGTTACTGCAAAGAACAGTTTAACCTAGAAGAACGAAATTTGGTGAGCCAAGTGGGATTGGTGTACTGATCATTACCTGCCAGTATCATCAAGATTGGGTGAAAAAATGTTTGCTGAGATTTCCGGAAACTCGTAGTTTTTTGGAAGCTTGGCAACCCCTTTCAATGAAAGTGATTCTCGTCAGTCTCTGCTTGGGTCTACTTCAATAGGACACCAACCGTACCGACACAACTTGGAACTACACTATTGTGCCAAGTTTCAAAGAGCTAGCACAAACCGTGTTTGATTTAGAGTTCCAACTACATGTATCCATATAGGAGAAAACAGAGTGAAACCTAAACATGAAAACGGTTACTGCAAAGGAACGGTTTATCCTAGAAGAACGAAATTTGGTGAACCAAGTGGGATTGGTGTCGTGATGATTACCTGCAAGTATCATCAAGATTGGGTGAAAAAATGTTTGCTGAAATTTCCGGAAACTCGTAGTTTTTTGGAAGCTTGGCAACCCCTTTCAATTAAAGTGATTCTCGTCAGTCTCTGCTTGGGGCTACTTCAATAGGACACCAACCATAGCGACAGAACTTGGAACTACATTATTGTGCCAAGTTTCAAAGAGCTAGCACAAACCGTGTTTGATTTAGAGTTCCAACTACATGTATCCATATAGGAGAAAGCAGAGTGAAACCTAAACATGAAAACGGTTACTGCAAAGGAACGGTTTAACCTAGAAGAACGACATTTGGTGAGCCAAGTGGGATTGGTGTACTGATCATTACCTCCCAGTATCATCAATATTCTGTGAAAAAATGTTTGCTGAGATTTCAGGAAACTCGTAGTTTTTTGGAAGCTTGGCAACCCCTTTCAAAGAAAGTGATTCTCGTCAGTCTCTGCTTGGGACTACTTCAATAGGACACCAACCGTACCGATAGAACTTGGAACTACATTATTGTGCCAAGTTTCAAAGAGCTAGCACAAACCGTGCTTGATTTTGAGTTCCAAATACATGTATCCATATAGGAGAAAACAGAGTGAAACCTAAATTGAAAATGGTTTTGCAAAGGAACGGTTTAACCTAGAATAACGAAATTTGGTGAGCCAAGTGGGATTTGTGTACTGATCATTACCTGCCAGTATCATCAAGATTGGGTGAAAAAATGTTTGCTGAGATTTCCGTAATCTCGTAGTTTTTTGGAAGCTTGGCAACCCCTTTCAATGAAAGTGATTCTCGTCAGTCTCTGCTTGGGGCTACTTCAATAGGACACAAACCGTACCGATAAAACTTGGAACTACATTATTGTGCCAAGTTTCAAAGAGCTAGCACAAACCGTGCTTGATTTTGAGTTCCAAATACATGTATCCATATAGGAGAAAACAGAGTGAAACCTAAACTTGAAAATGGTTTTGCAAAGGAACGGTTTAACCTAGAAGAACGAAATTTGGTGAGCCAAGTGGGATTGGTGTACTGATCATTACCTGCCAGTATGATCAAGATTGGGTGAAAAAATGTTTGCTGTGATTTCCGGAAACTCGTTGTTTTTTGGAAGCTTGGCAACCACTTTCAATGAAAATGATTCTCCTCAGTCTCTGCTTGGGGCTACTTCAATAGGACACCAACCATAGAGATAGAACTTGGAACTACATTATTGTGCCAAGTTTCAAAGAGCTAGCACAAACCGTGTTTGATTTAGAGTTCCAACTACATGTATCCATGTAGGAGAAAACAGAGTGAAACCTAAACATGAAAACGGTTACTGCAAAGGAACGGTTTAACCTAGAAGAACGAAATTTGGTGAGCCAAGTGGGATTGGTGTCGTGATCATTACCTGCCAGTATCATCAAGATTGGGTGAAAAAATGTTTGGTGAGATTTCAGGAAACTCGTAGTTTTTTGGAAGCTTGGCAACCCCTTTCAATGAAAGTGATTCTCGTCAGTCTCTGCTTGGGGCTACTTCAATAGGACACCAACCGTACCGATAGAACTTGGAACTACATTATTGTGCCAAGTTTCAAAGAGCTAGCACAAACCGTGCTTGATTTTGAGTTCCAACTACATGTATCCATATAGGAGAAAACAGAGTGAAACCTAAACATGAAAACGGTTACTGCAAAGGAACGGTTTAACCTAGAAGAACGACATTTGGTGAGCCAAGTGGGATTGGTGTACTGATCATTACCTCCCAGTATCATCAAGATTCTGTGAAAAAATGTTTGCTGAGATTTCAGGAAACTCGTAGTTTTTTGGATGCTTGGCAACCCCTTTCAAAGAAAGTGATTCTCGTCAGTCTCTGCTTGGGACTACTTCAATAGGACACCAACCGTACCGATAGAACTTGGAACTACATTATTGTGCCAAGTTTCAAAGAGCTAGCACAAACCGTGCTTGATTTTGAGTTCCAAATACATGTATCCATATAGGAGAAAACAGAGTGTAACCTAAACATGAAAACGGTTACTGCAAAGGAACGGTTTAACCTAGAAGAACGAAATTTGGTGAGCCAAGTGGGATTGGTGTCGTGATCATTACCTGCCAGTATCATCAAGTTTGGGTGAAAAAACGTTTGCTGAGATATCAGGAAACTCGTAGTTTTTTGGAAGCTTGGCAACCCCTTTCAATGAAAGTGATTCTTGTCAGTCTCTGCTTGGGGCTACTTCAATAGGACACCAACCACAGCGATAGAACTTGGAACTACATTATTGTGCCAAGTTTCAAAGAGCTAGCACAAACCGTGTTTGATTTAGAGTTCCAACTACATGTATCCATATAGGAGAAAACAGATTGAAACCTAAACATGAAAACGGTTACTGCAAAGGAACGTTTTAACCTAGAAGAACGAAATTTGGTGAGCCAAGTGGGATTGGTGTACTGATCATTACCTGCCAGTATCATCAAGATTGGGTGAAAAAATGTTTGCTGAGATTTCAGGAATCTCGTAGTTTTTTGGAAGCTTGGCAACCCCTTTCAATGAAAGTGATTCTCGTCAGTCTCTGCTTGGGGCAACTTCAATGGGACACCAACCACAGCGATAGAACTTGGAACTACATTATTGTTCCAGATTTCAAAGAGCTAGCACAAACCGTGTTTGATTTAGAGTTCCAACTACATGTATCCATATAGGAGAAAACACAGTGAAACCTAAACATGAAAACGGTTACTGCAAAGGAACGGTTTAACCTAGAAGAACGAAATTTGGTGAGCCAAGTGGGATTGGTGTACTGATCATTACCTGCCAGTATCATCAATATTGGGTGAAAAAATGTTTGCTGAGATTTCCGGAAACTCGTAGTTTTTTGGAAGCTTGGCAACCCCTTTCAATGAAACTGATTCTCGTCAGTCTCTGCTTGGGGCTACTTCAATAGGACACCAACCATAGCGATAGAACATGGAACTACATTCTTGTGCCAAGTTTCAAAGTGCTAGCACAAACCGTGTTTGATTTAGAGTTCCAACTACATGTATCCATATAGGAGAAAACACAGTGAAACCTAAACATGAAAACGGTTACTGCAAAGGAACGGTTTAACCTAGAAGAACGAAATTTGGTGAGCCAAGTGGGATTGGTGTCGTGATCATTACCTGCCTGTATCATCAAGATTGGGTGAAAAAATGTTTGCTGAGATTTCAGGAAACTTGTAGTTTTTTGGAAGCTTGGCAACCCCTTTCAATGAAAGTGATTCTCGTCAGTCTCTGCTTGGGGCTACTTCAATAGGACACCAACGATAGCGATAGAACTTGGAACTACATTATTGTGCCAAGTTTCAAAGAGCTAGCACAAACCGTGTTTGATTTAGAGTTCCAACTACATGTATCCATATAGGAGAAAACAGAGTGAAACCTAAACTTGAAAATGGTTTTGCAAAGGAACGGTTTAACCTAGAAGAGCGAAATTTGGTGAGCCAAGTGGGATTGGTGTACTGATCATTTCCTGCCAGTATCATCAATTTTGGGTGAAAAAATGTTTGCTGAGATTTCAGGAAACTCGTAGTTTTATGGAAGCTTGGCAACCCCTTTCAATGAAAGTGATTCTCGTCAGTCTCTGCTTGGGGCTACTTCAATAGGACACCAACCATAGCGATAGAACTTGGAACTACATTATTGTGCCAAGTTTCAAAGAGCTAGCACAAACCGTGTTTGATTTAGAGTTCCAACTACATGTATCCATATAGGAGAAAACAGAGTGAAACCTAAACCTGAAAACGGTTA
Organism: Urocitellus parryii; assembly: GCF_045843805.1. Lineage (NCBI taxonomy): Eukaryota > Metazoa > Chordata > Mammalia > Rodentia > Sciuridae > Urocitellus > Urocitellus parryii. Next base: position 35,314 of record NW_027553028.1, read on the forward strand.
CTGCAAAGGAACAGTTTAACCTAGAAGAACGAAATTTGGTGAGCCAAGTGGGATTGGTGTACTGATCATTACCTGCCAGTATCATCAAGATTGGGTGAAAAAATGTTTGCTGAGATTTCAGGAAACTCGTAGTTTTTTGGAAGCTTGGCAACCACTTTCAATGAAAGTGATTCTCCTCAGTCTCTGCTTGGGGCTACTTCAATAGGACACCAACCATAGAGACAGAACTTGGAACTACATTATTGTGCCAAGTTTCAAAGAGCTAGCACAAACCATGTTTGATTTAGAGTTCCAACTACATGTATCCATATAGGAGAAAACAGAGTGAAACCTAAACATGAAAACGTTTACTGCAAAGGAACGGTTTAACCTAGAAGAACGAAATTTGGTGAGCCAAGTGGGATTGGTTTCATGATCATTACCTGCCAGTATCATCAAGATTGGGTGAAAAAATATTTGCTGAGATTTCCGGAAACTCGTAGTTTTTTGGAAGCTTGGCAACCCCTCTCAATGAAAGTGATTCTCGTCAGTCTCTGCTTGGGGCTACTTCAATAGGACACCAACCATAGCGATAGAACTTGGAACTATATTATTGTGCCAAGTTTCAAAGAGCTAGCACAAACCGTGTTTGATTTAGAGTTCCAAGTACATGTATCCATAAAGGAGAAAACAGAGTGAAACCGAAACATGAAAACGGTTACTGCAAAGGAACGGTTTAACCTAGAAGAACGAAATTTGGTGAGCCAAGTGGGATTGGTGTACTGTTCATTACCTGCCAGTATCATCAAGATTGGGTGAAAAAATGTTTGATGAGATTTCAGGAAACTCGTAGTTTTTTGGAAGCTTGTCAACCCCTTTCAATGAAAGTGATTCTCGTCAGTCTCTGCTTGGGGCTACTTCAATAGGACACCAACCGTACCGATAGAACTTGGAACTACATTATTGTGCCAAGTTTCAAAGAGCTAGCACAAACCGTGCTTGATTTTGAGTTCCAACTACATGTATCCATATAGGAGAAAACAGAGTGAAACCTAAACATGAATTCGGTTACTGCAAAGGAACGGTTTAACCTAGAAGAACGAAATTTGGTGAGCCAAGTGGGATTGGTGTACTGATCATTACCTGCCAGTATCATCAATATTGGGTGAAAAAATGTTTGCTGATATTCCGGAAACTCGTAGTTTTTTGGAAGCTTGGCAACCCCTTTCAATGAAACTGATTCTCGTCAGTCTCTGCTTGGGGCTACTTCAATAGGACACCAACCATAGCGATAGAACATGGAACTACATTATTGTGCCAAGTTTCAAAGTGCTAGCACAAACCGTGTTTGATTTAGAGTTCCAACTACATGTATCCATATAGGAGAAAACACAGTGAAACCTAAACATGAAAACGGTTACTGCAAAGGAACGGTTTAACCTAGAAGAACGAAATTTGGTGAGCCAAGTGGGATTGGTGTACTGATCATTACCTGCCAGTATCATGAACATTGGGTGAAAAAATGTTTGCTGAGATTTCAGGAAACTCGTAGTTTCTTGGAAGCTTGGCAACCCCTTTCAATGAAAGTGATTCTCGTCAGTCTCTGCTTGGGGCTACTTCAATAGGACACCAACCATCGCGATAGAACATGGAACTAAATTATTTTGCCAAGTTTCAAAGAGCTAGCTCAAACCGTGCTTGATTTTGAGTTTCAAATACATGTATCCATATAGGAGAAAACAGAGTGAAACCTAAACATGAAAACGGTTACTGCAAACGAACGGAATAATCTAGAAGAACAAAATTTGGTGAGCCAAGTGGGATTGGTGTACTGATCATTACCTGCCAGTATCATCAAGATTGGGTGAAAAAATGTTTGGTGAGATTTCAGGAAACTCGTAGTTTTTTGGAAGCTTGGCAACCCCTTTCAATGAAAGTGATCCTCGTCAGTCTCTACTTGGGTCTACTTCAATAGGACACTAACCGTAGCGATAGAACTTGGAACTACATTATTGTGCAAAGTTTCAAAGAGCTAGCACAAACCGTGTTTGATTTAGAGTTCCAAGTACATGTATCCATAAAGGAGAAAACAGAGTGAAACCTAAACATGAAAACGGTTACTGCAAAGGAACGGTTTAACCTAGAAGAACGAAATTTGGTGAGCCAAGTGGGATTGGTGTACTGATCATTACCTGCCAGTATCATCAAGATTGGGTGAAAAAATGTTTGCTGAGATTTCAGGAAACTCGTAGTTTTTTGGAAGCTTGTCAACCCCTTTCAATGAAAGTGATTCTCGTCAGTCTCTGCTTGGGGCTACTTCAATAGGACACCAACCGTACCGATAAAACTTGGAACTACATTATTGTGCCAAGTTTCAAAGAGCTAGCACAAACCGTGCTTGATTTTGAGTTCCAACTACATGTATCCATATAGGAGAAAACAGAGTGAAACCTAAAGATGAAAACGGTTACTGCAAAGGAACGGTTTAACCTAGAAGAACGAAATTTGGTGAGCCAAGTGGGATTGGTGTACTGATCATTACCTGCCAGTATCATCAATATTGGGTGAAAAAATGTTTGCTGAGATTTCCGGAAACTCGTAGTTTTTTGGAAGCTTGACAACCCCTTTCAATGAAACTGATTCTCGTCAGTCTCTGCTTGGGGCTACTTCAATAGGACACCAACCATAGCGATAGAACATGGAACTACATTATTGTGCCAAGTTTCAAAGTGCTAGCACAAACCGTGTTTGATTTAGAGTTCCAACTACATGTATCCATATAGGAGAAAACACAGTGAAACCTAAACATGAAAACGGTTACTGCAAAGGAACGGTTTAACCTAGAAGAACGAAATTTGGTGAGCCAAGTGGGATTGGTGTACTGATCATTACCTGCCAGTATCATCAACATTGGGTGAAAAAATATTTGCTGAGATTTCCGGAAACTCGTAGTTTTTTGGAAGCTTGGCAACCCCTTTCAATGAAAGTGATTCTCGTCAGTCTCTGCTTGGGGCTACTTCAATAGGACACCAACCATAGCGATAGAACTTGGAACTACATTATTGTGCCAAGTTTCAAAGAGCTAGCACAAACCGTGTTTGATTTAGAGTTCCAACTACATGTATCCATATAGGAGAAAACAGAGTGAAACCTAAACATGAAAAGGTTACTGCAAAGGAACGGTTTAACCTAGAAGAACGAAATTTGGTGAGCCAAGTGGGATTGGTGTACTGATCATTACCTGCCAGTATCATCAAGATTGGGTGAAAAAATGTTTGGTGAGATTTCAGGAAACTCGTAGTTTTTTGGAAGCTTGGCAACCCCTTTCAATGAAAGTGATTCTCGTCAGTCTCTGCTTGGGGCTACTTCAATAGGACACCAACCATAGCGATAGAACATGGAACTAAATTATTGTGCCAAGTTTCAAAGAGCTAGCTCAAACCGTGCTTGATTTTGAGTTTCAAATACATGTATCCATATAGGAGAAAACAGAGTGAAACCTAAACATGAAAACGGTTACTGCAAACGAACGGAATAATCTAGAAGAACAAAATTTGGTCAGCCAAGTGGGATTGGTGTACTGATCATTACCTGCCAGTATCATCAAGATTGGGTGAAAAAATGTTTGGTGAGATTTCAGGAAACTCGTAGTTTTTTGGAAGCTTGGCAACCCCTTTCAATGAAAGTGATCCTCGTCAGTCTCTGCTTGGGTCTACTTCAATAGGACACCAACCGTACCGATAGAACTTGGAACTACATTATTGTGCCAAGTTTCAAAGAGCTAGCACAAACCGTGCTTGATTTTGAGTTCCAAATACATCTATCCATATAGGAGAAAACAGAGTGAAACCTAAATTGAAAATGGTTTTGCAAAGGAACGGTTTAAACTAGAATAACGAAATTTGGTGAGCCAAGTGGGATTTGTGTACTGATCATTACCTGCCAGTATCATCAAGATTGGGTGAAAAAATGTTTGCTGAGATTTCCGTAATCTCGTAGTTTTTTGGAAGCTTGGCAACCCCTTTCAATGAAAGTGATTCTCGTCAGTCTCTGCTTGGGGCTACTTCAATAGGACACAAACCGTACCGATAAAACTTGGAACTACATTATTGTGCCAAGTTTCAAAGAGCTAGCACAAACCGTGCTTGATTTTGAGTTCCAAATACATGTATCCATATAGGAGAAAACAGAGTGAAACCTAAACTTGAAAATGGTTTTGCAAAGGAACGGTTTAACCTAGAAGAACGAAATTTGGTGAGCCAAGTGGGATTGGTGTACTGATCATTACCTGCCAGTATGATCAAGATTGGGTGAAAAAATGTTTGCTGTGATTTCCGGAAACTCGTTGTTTTTTGGAAGCTTGGCAACCACTTTCAATGAAAATGATTCTCCTCAGTCTCTGCTTGGGGCTACTTCAATAGGACACCAACCATAGAGATAGAACTTGGAACTACATTATTGTGCCAAGTTTCAAAGAGCTAGCACAAACCGTGTTTGATTTAGAGTTCCAACTACATGTATCCATGTAGGAGAAAACAGAGTGAAACCTAAACATGAAAACGGTTACTGCAAAGGAACGGTTTAACCTAGAAGAACGAAATTTGGTGAGCCAAGTGGGATTGGTGTCGTGATCATTACCTGCCAGTATCATCAAGATTGGGTGAAAAAATGTTTGGTGAGATTTCAGGAAACTCGTAGTTTTTTGGAAGCTTGGCAACCCCTTTCAATGAAAGTGATTCTCGTCAGTCTCTGCTTGGGGCTACTTCAATAGGACACCAACCGTACCGATAGAACTTGGAACTACATTATTGTGCCAAGTTTCAAAGAGCTAGCACAAACCGTGCTTGATTTTGAGTTCCAACTACATGTATCCATATAGGAGAAAACAGAGTGAAACCTAAACATGAAAACGGTTACTGCAAAGGAACGGTTTAACCTAGAAGAACGACATTTGGTGAGCCAAGTGGGATTGGTGTACTGATCATTACCTCCCAGTATCATCAAGATTCTGTGAAAAAATGTTTGCTGAGATTTCAGGAAACTCGTAGTTTTTTGGATGCTTGGCAACCCCTTTCAAAGAAAGTGATTCTCGTCAGTCTCTGCTTGGGACTACTTCAATAGGACACCAACCGTACCGATAGAACTTGGAACTACATTATTGTGCCAAGTTTCAAAGAGCTAGCACAAACCGTGCTTGATTTTGAGTTCCAAATACATGTATCCATATAGGAGAAAACAGAGTGTAACCTAAACATGAAAACGGTTACTGCAAAGGAACGGTTTAACCTAGAAGAACGAAATTTGGTGAGCCAAGTGGGATTGGTGTCGTGATCATTACCTGCCAGTATCATCAAGTTTGGGTGAAAAAACGTTTGCTGAGATATCAGGAAACTCGTAGTTTTTTGGAAGCTTGGCAACCCCTTTCAATGAAAGTGATTCTTGTCAGTCTCTGCTTGGGGCTACTTCAATAGGACACCAACCACAGCGATAGAACTTGGAACTACATTATTGTGCCAAGTTTCAAAGAGCTAGCACAAACCGTGTTTGATTTAGAGTTCCAACTACATGTATCCATATAGGAGAAAACAGATTGAAACCTAAACATGAAAACGGTTACTGCAAAGGAACGGTTTAACCTAGAAGAACGAAATTTGGTGAGCCAAGTGGGATTGGTGTACTGATCATTACCTGCCAGTATCATCAAGATTGGGTGAAAAAATGTTTGCTGAGATTTCAGGAATCTCGTAGTTTTTTGGAAGCTTGGCAACCCCTTTCAATGAAAGTGATTCTCGTCAGTCTCTGCTTGGGGCAACTTCAATGGGACACCAACCACAGCGATAGAACTTGGAACTACATTATTGTTCCAGATTTCAAAGAGCTAGCACAAACCGTGTTTGATTTAGAGTTCCAACTACATGTATCCATATAGGAGAAAACAGAGTGAAACCTAAACATGAAAACGGTTACTGCAAAGGAACGGTTTAACCTAGAAGAACGAAATTTGGTGAGCCAAGTGGGATTGGTGTACTGATCATTACCTGCCAGTATCATCAATATTGGGTGAAAAAATGTTTGCTGAGATTTCCGGAAACTCGTAGTTTTTTGGAAGCTTGGCAACCCCTTTCAATGAAACTGATTCTCGTCAGTCTCTGCTTGGGGCTACTTCAATAGGACACCAACCATAGCGATAGAACATGGAACTACATTCTTGTGCCAAGTTTCAAAGTGCTAGCACAAACCGTGTTTGATTTAGAGTTCCAACTACATGTATCCATATAGGAGAAAACACAGTGAAACCTAAACATGAAAACGGTTACTGCAAAGGAACGGTTTAACCTAGAAGAACGAAATTTGGTGAGCCAAGTGGGATTGGTGTCGTGATCATTACCTGCCTGTATCATCAAGATTGGGTGAAAAAATGTTTGCTGAGATTTCAGGAAACTTGTAGTTTTTTGGAAGCTTGGCAACCCCTTTCAATGAAAGTGATTCTCGTCAGTCTCTGCTTGGGGCTACTTCAATAGGACACCAACGATAGCGATAGAACTTGGAACTACATTATTGTGCCAAGTTTCAAAGAGCTAGCACAAACCGTGTTTGATTTAGAGTTCCAACTACATGTATCCATATAGGAGAAAACAGAGTGAAACCTAAACTTGAAAATGGTTTTGCAAAGGAACGGTTTAACCTAGAAGAACGAAATTTGGTGAGCCAAGTGGGATTGGTGTACTGATCATTTCCTGCCAGTATCATCAATTTTGGGTGAAAAAATGTTTGCTGAGATTTCAGGAAACTCGTAGTTTTATGGAAGCTTGGCAACCCCTTTCAATGAAAGTGATTCTCGTCAGTCTCTGCTTGGGGCTACTTCAATAGGACACCAACCATAGCGATAGAACTTGGAACTACATTATTGTGCCAAGTTTCAAAGAGCTAGCACAAACCGTGTTTGATTTAGAGTTCCAACTACATGTATCCATATAGGAGAAAACAGAGTGAAACCTAAACCTGAAAACGGTTACTGCAAAGGAACAGTTTAACCTAGAAGAACGAAATTTGGTGAGCCAAGTGGGATTGGTGTACTGATCATTACCTGCCAGTATCATCAAGATTGGGTGAAAAAATGTTTGCTGAGATTTCAGGAAACTCGTAGTTTTTTGGAAGCTTGGCAACCACTTTCAATGAAAGTGATTCTCCTCAGTCTCTGCTTGGGGCTACTTCAATAGGACACCAACCATAGAGACAGAACTTGGAACTACATTATTGTGCCAAGTTTCAAAGAGCTAGCACAAACCATGTTTGATTTAGAGTTCCAACTACATGTATCCATATAGGAGAAAACAGAGTGAAACCTAAACATGAAAACGTTTACTGCAAAGGAACGGTTTAACCTAGAAGAACGAAATTTGGTGAGCCAAGTGGGATTGGTTTCATGATCATTACCTGCCTGTATCATCAAGATTGGGTGAAAAAATATTTGCTGAGATTTCCGGAAACTCGTAGTTTTTTGGAAGCTTGGCAACCCCTCTCAATGAAAGTGATTCTCGTCAGTCTCTGCTTGGGGCTACTTCAATAGGACACCAAACATAGCGATAGAACTTGGAACTATATTATTGTGCCAAGTTTCAAAGAGCTAGCACAAACCGTGTTTGATTTAGAGTTCCAAGTACATGTATCCATAAAGGAGAAAACAGAGTGAAACCGAAACATGAAAACGGTTACTGCAAAGGAACGGTTTAACCTAGAAGAACGAAATTTGGTGAGCCAAGTGGGATTGGTGTACTGTTCATTACCTGCCAGTATCATCAAGATTGGGTGAAAAAATGTTTGATGAGATTTCAGGAAACTCGTAGTTTTTTGGAAGCTTGTCAACCCCTTTCAATGAAAGTGATTCTCGTCAGTCTCTGCTTGGGGCTACTTCAATAGGACACCAACCGTACCGATAGAACTTGGAACTACATTATTGTGCCAAGTTTCAAAGAGCTAGCACAAACCGTGCTTGATTTTGAGTTCCAACTACATGTATCCATATAGGAGAAAACAGAGTGAAACCTAAACATGAATTCGGTTACTGCAAAGGAACGGTTTAACCTAGAAGAACGAAATTTGGTGAGCCAAGTGGGATTGGTGTACTGATCATTACCTGCCAGTATCATCAATATTGGGTGAAAAAATGTTTGCTGATATTCCGGAAACTCGTAGTTTTTTGGAAGCTTGGCAACCCCTTTCAATGAAAGTGATTCTCGTCAGTCTCTGCTTGGGGCTACTTCAATAGGACACCAACCATAGCGATAGAACATGGAACTACATTATTGTGCCAAGTTTCAAAGTGCTAGCACAAACCGTGTTTGATTTAGAGTTCCAACTACATGTATCCATATAGGAGAAAACACAGTGAAACCTAAACATGAAAACGGTTACTGCAAAGGAACGGTTTAACCTAGAAGAACGAAATTTGGTGAGCCAAGTGGGATTGGTGTACTGATCATTACCTGCCAGTATCATGAACATTGGGTGAAAAAATGTTTGCTGAGATTTCAGGAAACTCGTAGTTTCTTGGAAGCTTGGCAACCACTTTCAATGAAAGTGATTCTCGTCAGTCTCTGCTTGGGGCTACTTCAATAGGACACCAACCATCGCGATAGAACATGGAACTAAATTATTTTGCCAAGTTTCAAAGAGCTAGCTCAAACCGTGCTTGATTTTGAGTTTCAAATACATGTATCCATATAGGAGAAAACAGAGTGAAACCTAAACATGAAAACGGTTACTGCAAACGAACGGAATAATCTAGAAGAACAAAATTTGGTGAGCCAAGTGGGATTGGTGTACTGATCATTACCTGCCAGTATCATCAAGATTGGGTGAAAAAATGTTTGGTGAGATTTCAGGAAACTCGTAGTTTTTTGGAAGCTTGGCAACCCCTTTCAATGAAAGTGATCCTCGTCAGTCTCTGCTTGGGTCTACTTCAATAGGACACTAACCGTAGCGATAGAACTTGGAACTACATTATTGTGCAAAGTTTCAAAGAGCTAGCACAAACCGTGTTTGATTTAGAGTTCCAAGTACATGTATCCATAAAGGAGAAAACAGAGTGAAACCTAAACATGAAAACGGTTACTGCAAAGGAACGGTTTAACCTAGAAGAACGAAATTTGGTGAGCCAAGTGGGATTGGTGTACTGATCATTACCTGCCAGTATCATCAAGATTGGGTGAAAAAATGTTTGCTGAGATTTCAGGAAACTCGTAGTTTTTTGGAAGCTTGTCAACCCCTTTCAATGAAAGTGATTCTCGTCAGTCTCTGCTTGGGGCTACTTCAATAGGACACCAACCGTACCGATAAAACTTGGAACTACATTATTGTGCCAAGTTTCAAAGAGCTAGCACAAACCGTGCTTGATTTTGAGTTCCAACTACATGTATCCATATAGGAGAAAACAGAGTGAAACCTAAAGATGAAAACGGTTACTGCAAAGGAACGGTTTAACCTAGAAGAACGAAATTTGGTGAGCCAAGTGGGATTGGTGTACTGATCATTACCTGCCAGTATCATCAATATTGGGTGAAAAAATGTTTGCTGAGATTTCCGGAAACTCGTAGTTTTTTGGAAGCTTGACAACCCCTTTCAATGAAACTGATTCTCGTCAGTCTCTGCTTGGGGCTACTTCAATAGGACACCAACCATAGCGATAGAACATGGAACTACATTATTGTGCCAAGTTTCAAAGTGCTAGCACAAACCGTGTTTGATTTAGAGTTCCAACTACATGTATCCATATAGGAGAAAACACAGTGAAACCTAAACATGAAAACGGTTACTGCAAAGGAACGGTTTAACCTAGAAGAACGAAATTTGGTGAGCCAAGTGGGATTGGTGTACTGATCATTACCTGCCAGTATCATCAACATTGGGTGAAAAAATATTTGCTGAGATTTCCGGAAACTCGTAGTTTTTTGGAAGCTTGGCAACCCCTTTCAATGAAAGTGATTCTCGTCAGTCTCTGCTTGGGGCTACTTCAATAGGACACCAACCATAGCGATAGAACTTGGAACTACATTATTGTGCCAAGTTTCAAAGAGCTAGCACAAACCGTGTTTGATTTAGAGTTCCAACTACATGTATCCATATAGGAGAAAACAGAGTGAAACCTAAACATGAAAAGGTTACTGCAAAGGAACGGTTTAACCTAGAAGAACGAAATTTGGTGAGCCAAGTGGGATTGGTGTACTGATCATTACCTGCCAGTATCATCAAGATTGGGTGAAAAAATGTTTGGTGAGATTTCAGGAAACTCGTAGTTTTTTGGAAGCTTGGCAACCCCTTTCAATGAAAGTGATTCTCGTCAGTCTCTGCTTGGGGCTACTTCAATAGGACACCAACCATAGCGATAGAACATGGAACTAAATTATTGTGCCAAGTTTCAAAGAGCTAGCTCAAACCGTGCTTGATTTTGAGTTTCAAATACATGTATCCATATAGGAGAAAACAGAGTGAAACCTAAACATGAAAACGGTTACTGCAAACGAACGGAATAATCTAGAAGAACAAAATTTGGTGAGCCAAGTGGGATTGGTGTACTGATCATTACCTGCAAGTATCATCAAGATTGGGTGAAAAAATGTTTGGTGAGATTTCAGAAACTCGTAGTTTTTTGGAAGCTTGGCAACCCCTTTCAATGAAAGTGATCCTCGTCAGTCTCTGCTTGGGTCTACTTCAATAGGACACCAACCGTACCGATAGAACTTGGAACTACATTATTGTGCCAAGTTTCAAAGAGCTAGCACAAACCGTGTTTGATTTAGATTTCCAACTACATGTATCCATATAGGAGAAAACAGAGTGAAACCTAAACATGAAAACGGTTACTGCAAAGGAACGGTTTAACCTAGAAGAACGAAATTTGGTGAGCCAAGTGGGATTTGTGTCGCGATCATTACCTGCCTGTATCATCAAGATTGGGTGAAAAAATGTTTGCTGAGATTTCAGGAAACTCGTAGTTTTTTGGAAGCTTGGCAACCCCTTTCAATGAAAGTGATTCTCGTCAGTCTCTGCTTGGGGCTACTTCAATAGGACACCAACAATAGCGATAGAACTTGGAACTAAATTATTGTGCCAAGTTTCAAAGAGCTAGCACCAACCGTGTTTGATTTAGAGTTCCAACTACATGTATCCATATAGGAGAAAACAGAGTGAAACCTAAACATGAAAACGGTTACTGCAAAGGAACAGTTTAACCTAGAAGAACGAAATTTGGTGAGCCAAGTGGGATTGGTGTACTGATCATTACCTGGCAGTATCATCAAGATTGGGTGAAAAAATGTTTGCTGAGATTTCAGGAAACTCGTAGTTTTTTGGAAGCTTGGCAACCCCTTTCAATGAAAGTGATTCTCGTCAGTCTCTGCTTGGGACTACTTCAATAGGACACCAACCGTACAGATACAACTTGGAACTACATTATTGTGCCAAGTTTCAAAGAGCTAGCACAAACCGTGTTTGATTTAGAGTTCCAACTACATGTATCCATATAGGAGAAAACAGAGTGAAACCTAAACATGAAAACGGTTACTGCAAAGGAACAGTTAAACCTAGAAGAACGAAATTTGGTGAGCCAAGTGGGATTGGTGTACTGATCATTACCTGCCAGTATCATCAAGATTGGGTGAAAAAATGTTTGCTGAGATTTCAGGAAACTCGTAGTTTTTTGGAAGCTTGGCAACCCCTTTCAATGAAAGTGATTCTCGTCAGTCTCTGCTTGGGTCTACTTCAATAGGACACCAACCGTACCGACACAACTTGGAACTACATTATTGTGCCAAGTTTCAAAGAGCTAGCACAAACCGTGTTTGATTTAGAGTTCCAACTACATGTATCCATATAGGAGAAAACAGAGTGAAACCTAAACATGAAAACGGTTACTGCAAAGGAACGGTTTAACCTAGAAGAACGACATTGGGTGAGCCAAGTGGGATTGGTGTACTGATCATTACCTCCCAGTATCATCAAGATTGGGTGAAAAAATGTTTGCTGAGATTTCCGGAAACTCGTAGTTTTTTGGAAGCTTTGCAACCCCTTTCAAAGAAAGTGATTCTCGTCAGTCTCTGCTTGGGACTACTTCAATAGGACACCAACCGTACCGATAGAACTTGGAACTACATTATTGTGCCAAGTTTCAAAGAGCTAGCACAAACCGTGCTTGATTTTGAGTTCCAAATACATGTATCCATATAGGAGAAAACAGAGTGAAACCTAAACTTGAAAATGGTTTTGCAAAGGAACGGTTTAACCTAGAAGAACGAAATTTGGTGAGCCAAGTGGGATTGGTGTACTGATCATTACCTGCCAGTATCATCAAGATTGGGTGAAAAAATGTTTGCTGAGATTTCCGGAAACTCGTAGTTTTTTGGAAACTTGGCAACCCCTTTCAATGAAACTGATGCTTGTTAGTCTATGCTTGGGGCTACTTCAATAGGACACAAACCATAGCGATAGAACATGGAACTACATTATTGTGCCAAGTTTCAAAGAGCTAGCACAAACCGTGTTTGATTTAGATTTCCAACTACATGTATCCATATAGGAGAAAACAGAGTGAAACCTAAACATGAAAACGGTTACTGCAAAGGAACGGTTTAACCTAGAAGAACGAAATCTGGTGAGCCAAGTGGGATTGGTGTCGTGATCATTACCTGCCTGTATCATCAAGATTGGGTGAAAAAATGTTTGCTGAGATTTCAGGAAACTCGTAGTTTTTGGAAGCTTGGCAACCCCTTTCAATGAAAGTGATTCTCGTCAGTCTGTGCTTGGGGCTACTTCAATAGGACACCAACAATAGCGATAGATCTTGGAACTAAATTATTGTGCCAAGTTTCAAAAAGCTAGCACCAACCGTGTTTGATTTAGAGTTCCAACTACATGTATCCATATAGGAGAAAACAGAGTGAAACCTAAACATGAAAACGGTTACTGCAAAGGAACGGTTTAACCTAGAAGAACGAAAATTTGGTGAGCCAAGTGGGATTGGT
>NW_027553029.1:0-48294 GCF_045843805.1 Urocitellus parryii
TATGGCTATGGTTTGTGTCCTCTGGAAGTAGCCCCAAGCAGAGACTGACGAGAATCACTTTCATTGAAAGGGGTTGCCAAGCTTCCAAAAAACTACGAGTTTCCTGAAATCTCAGTAAACTTCTTTTCACCCAATCTTGATGATACTTGCAGGTAATGATAAGTACACCGATCCCTCTTGGCATACCAAATTTCGTTTTTCTATTTTAAACCGTTCCTTTGCAGTAACCATTTTCATGTTTACGTTTCACTCTGTTTTCTCCTATATGGATACATGTAGTTGGAACTCTAAATCAAACACGGTTTGTTGTAGCTCTTTGAAACTTGGCACAATAATGTAGTTCCAAGTTCTTTGGCTATGGTTTGTGTCCTATGGAAGTAGCCCCAAGCAGAGACTGACGAGAATCACTTTCATTGAAAGGGGTTGCCAAGCTTCCAAAAAACTACGAGTTTCCTGAAATCTCAGCAAACATTTTATCACCCAATCTTGATGGTACTGGCAGGTAATGATCAGTACACCAATCCCACTTGCCTCACCAAATTTCTTTCTTCTAGGTTAAACCGTTCCTTTGCAGTAACCGTTTTCATGTTTAGGTGTCACTCTGTTTTCTCCTACATGGATACATGTAGTTGGAACTCTAAATCGAACACGGTTTGTGCTAGCTATTTGAAACTTGGCACAATAATGTAGTTCCAAGTTCTATGGCTATGGTTTGTGTCCTATGGAAGTAGCCCCAAGCAGAGACTGACGAGAATCACTTTCATTGAAATGGGTTGCCAAGCTTCCAAAAAACTACCAGTTTCCTGAATTCTCAGCAAACATTTTTTCACCCAATCGTGATGATAGTTGCAGGTAATGATCAGAACACCAATCCCACTTGGCTCACCAAATTTCGTTCTTCTAGGTTAAACCGTTCCTTTGCAGTAACCGTTTTCATGTTTAGGTTTCACTCTGTTTTCTCCTATATGGATACATGTATTTGGAACTATAAATCAAACACGGTTTGTGCTAGCTCTTTGAAACTTGGCACAATAATGTAGTTCCAAGGTCTATCACGATGGTTTGTGTCCTATGGAAGTAGCCCCAAGCAGAGACTGACGAGAATCACTTTCATTGAAAGGGGATGCATGCTTCCAAAAAAATACGAGTTTCCTGAAATCTCAGCAAACATTTTTTCACCCAATCTTGATGATCCTTGCAGGTAATGATGAGTACACCAGTCCCTCTTGGCTCACCAAATTTCCTTCTTCTAGTTTAAACCGTTCCTTTGCAGTAACCGTTTTCATGTTTAGGTTTCACTCTGTTTTCTCCTACATGGATACATGTAGTTGGAACTCTAAATCAAACACGGTTTGTGCTAGCTCCTTGAAACTTGGCACAATAATGTAGTTCCAAGTTCAATGGCTATGGTTTGTGTCCTATGGAAGTAGCCCCAAGCAGAGACTGACGAGAATCACTTTCATTGAAAGGGGTTGCAAAGCTTCAAAAAAACTACGAGTTTCCTGAAATCTCAGCAAACATTTTATCACCCAATCTTGATGGTACTGGCAGGTAATGATCAGTACACCAATCCCACTTGCCTCACCAAATTTCTTTCTTCTAGGTTAAACCGTTCCTTTGCAGTAACCGTTTTCATGTTTAGGTGTCACTCTGTTTTCTCCTACATGGATACATGTAGTTGGAACTCTAAATCGAACACGGTTTGTGCTAGCTATTTGAAACTTGGCACAATAATGTAGTTCCAAGTTCTATGGCTATGGTTTGTGTCCTCTGGAAGTAGCCCCAAGCAGAGACTGACGAGAATCACTTTCATTGAAAGGGGTTGCCAAGCTTCCAAAAAACTACGAGTTTCCTGAAATCTCAGTAAACTTCTTTTCACCCAATCTTGATGATACTTGCAGGTAATGATAAGTACACCGATCCCTCTTGGCATACCAAATTTCGTTTTTCTATTTTAAACCGTTCCTTTGCAGTAACCATTTTCATGTTTACGTTTCACTCTGTTTTCTCCTATATGGATACATGTAGTTGGAACTCTAAATCAAACACGGTTTGTTGTAGCTCTTTGAAACTTGGCACAATAATGTAGTTCCAAGTTCTTTGGCTATGGTTTGTGTCCTATGGAAGTAGCCCCAAGCAGAGACTGACGAGAATCACTTTCATTGAAAGGGGTTGCCAAGCTTCCAAAAAACTACGAGTTTCCTGAAATCTCAGCAAACATTTTATCACCCAATCTTGATGGTACTGGCAGGTAATGATCAGTACACCAATCCCACTTGCCTCACCAAATTTCTTTCTTCTAGGTTAAACCGTTCCTTTGCAGTAACCGTTTTCATGTTTAGGTGTCACTCTGTTTTCTCCTACATGGATACATGTAGTTGGAACTCTAAATCGAACACGGTTGTGCTAGCTATTTGAAACTTGGCACAATAATGTAGTTCCAAGTTCTATGGCTATGGTTTGTGTCCTATGGAAGTAGCCCCAAGCAGAGACTGACGAGAATCACTTTCATTGAAATGGGTTGCCAAGCTTCCAAAAAACTACCAGTTTCCTGAATTCTCAGCAAACATTTTTTCACCCAATCGTGATGATAGTTGCAGGTAATGATCAGAACACCAATCCCACTTGGCTCACCAAATTTCGTTCTTCTAGGTTAAACCGTTCCTTTGCAGTAACCGTTTTCATGTTTAGGTTTCACTCTGTTTTCTCCTATATGGATACATGTATTTGGAACTATAAATCAAACACGGTTTGTGCTAGCTCTTTGAAACTTGGCACAATAATGTAGTTCCAAGGTCTATCACGATGGTTTGTGTCCTATGGAAGTAGCCCCAAGCAGAGACTGACGAGAATCACTTTCATTGAAAGGGGATGCATGCTTCCAAAAAAATACGAGTTTCCTGAAATCTCAGCAAACATTTTCTCACCCAATCTTGATGATCCTTGCAGGTAATGATGAGTACACCAGTCCCTCTTGGCTCACCAAATTTCCTTCTTCTAGTTTAAACCGTTCCTTTGCAGTAACCGTTTTCATGTTTAGGTTTCACTCTGTTTTCTCCTACATGGATACATGTAGTTGGAACTCTAAATCAAACACGGTTTGTGCTAGCTCCTTGAAACTTGGCACAATAATGTAGTTCCAAGTTCAATGGCTATGGTTTGTGTCCTATGGAAGTAGCCCCAAGCAGAGACTGACGAGAATCACTTTCATTGAAAGGGGTTGCAAAGCTTCAAAAAAACTACGAGTTTCCGGAAATCTCAGCAATCATTTTTTCACCCAGTCTTTATGATACTTCCATTTAATGATCAGTACACCAATCCCACTCGGCTCACCAAATTTCGTTCTTCTAGGTTAAACCGTTCCTTTGCAGTAACCGTTTTCATGTTTCGGTTTCACTCTGTTTTCTCCTATATGGATACATGTATTTGGAACTCTAAATCAAACACGGTTTGTGCTAGCTCTTTGAAACTTGGCACAATAATGTAGTTCCTAGTTCTATGGCTATGGTTTGTGTCCTATGGAAGTAGCCCCAAGCAGAGACTGACGAGAATCACTTTCATTGAAAGGGGTTGCCAAGTTTCCAAAAAAGTACGAGTTTCCTGAAACCTCAGTAAATTTTTTTCACCCAATCTTGATGATACTTGCAGGTAATGATAAGTACACCAATCCCTCTTGGCATACCAAATTTCGTTCTTCTATTTTAAACTGTTCCTTTGGAGTAACCATTTTCATGTTTACGTTTCACTCTGTTTTCTCCTATATGGATACATGTATTTGGAACTCTAAATCAAACACGGTTTGTGCTAGCTCTTTGAAACTTGGCACAATAATGTAGTTCCAAGTTCTATGGCTATGGTTTGTGTCCTATGGAAGTAGCCCCAAGCAGAGACTGACGAGAATCACTTTCATTGAAAGGGGTTGCCAAGCTTCCAAAAAACTACCAGTTTCCTGAAAATCAGCAAACATTTTTTCACCCAATCGTGATGATAGTTGCAGGTAATGATCAGAACACCAATCCCACTTGGCTCACCAAATTTCGTTCTTCTAGGTTAAACCGTACCATTGCAGTAACCGTTTTCATGTTTAGGATTCACTCTGTTTTCTCCTATATGGATACATGTAGTTGGAAATCTAAATCAAACACGGTTTGTGCTAGCTCTTTGAAACTTGGCACAATGATGTAGTTCCAAGTTCTAGGACGATCGTGTCTGTCCCATGGAAGTAGCCCCAAGAAGAGACTGATGAGAATCCCTTTCATTGAAAGGGGTTGCGAAGCTTCCACAAAACTACGAGTTTCCTGAAATCTCAGCAAACATTTTTACACCAATCTTGATGATACTGACAGGTAATGATCAGTACACCAATCCCACTTGCCTCACAAAATTTCTTTCTTCTAGGTTAAACCGTTGCTTTGCAGTAACCGTTTTCATGTTTAGGTTTCACTCTGTTTTCTCCTATATGGATACATGTATTTGGAACTCTAAATCAAACACGGTTTGTGCTAGCTCTTTGAAACTTGGCACAATAATGTAGTTCCAAGTTCTATGGCTATGGTTTGTGTCCTATGGAAGTAGCCCCAAGCAGAGACTGACGAGAATCACTTTCATTGAAAGCTGTTGCCAAGCTTCCAAAAAACTACGAGTTTCCTGAAATCTCAGCAAACATTTTTTCACCCAATCTTGATGATACTTGCAGGTAATGATCAGTCCACTAGTCCCACTTGGCTCACCAAATTTCGATCTCCTAGGTTAAACTGTTCCTTTGCAGTAACCGTTTTCATATTTAGGTTTCACTCTGTTTTCTCCTATATGGATACATGTATTTGGAACTATAAAACAAACACGGTTTGTGCTAGCTATTTGAAACTTGGCACAATAATGTAGTTCCAAGTTCTATGGCTATGGTTTGTGTCCTATGGAAGTAGCCCCAAGCAGAGACTGACGAGAATCACTTTCATTGAAAGGGGTTGCCAAGCTTCCAACATCTACGAGTTTCCTGAAAATCAGCAAACATTTTTTCACCCAATCGTGATGATAGTTGCAGGTAATGATCAGAAAACCAATCCCACTTGGGTCACCTAATTTCGTTCTTCTAGGTTAAACCGTTCCTTTGCAGTAACCGTTTTCATATTTAGGTTTCACTCTGTTTTCTCCTATATGGATACATGTAGTTGGAACTCTAAATCAAACACGGTTTGTGCTAGCTCTTTGAAACTTGGCACAATAATGTAGTTCCAAGTTCTATGGTTATGGTTTGTGTCCTATGGAAATAGTTCCAAGCAGAGACTGACGAGAATCACTTTCATTGAAAGGGGTTGCCAAGCTTCAAAAAAAACTACGAGTTTCCTGAAATCTCAGCAAACATTTTATCACCCAATCTTGATGATACTGGCAGGTAATGATCAGTACACCAATCCCACTTGCCTCACCAAATTTCTTTCTTCTAGGTTAAACCGTTGCTTTGCAGTAACCGTTTTCATGTTTAGGTTTCACTCTGTTTTCTCCTATATGGATACATGTATTTGGAACTCTAAATCAAACACGGTTTGTGCTAGCTCTTTGAAACTTGGCACAATAATGTAGTTCCAAGTTCTATGGCTATGGTTTGTGTCCTATGGAAGTAGCCCCAAGCAGAGACTGACGAGAATCACTTTCATTGAAAGCTGCTGCCAAGCTTCCAAAACAATACGAGTTTCCTGAAATCTCAGCAAACATTTTTTCAACCAATCTTGATGATACTTCCATTTAATCATCAGTACACCAATCCCACTAGCCTCACCAAATTTCATTCTTCTAGGTTAAACCATTGCTTTGCAGTAACCGTTTTCATGTTTAGGTTTCACTCTGTTTTCTCCTATATGGATACATGTATTTTGAACTCTAAATCAAACACGGTTTGTGCTAGCTCTTTGAAACTTGGCACAATAATGTAGTTCCAAGTTCTATGACGATGGTTTCCCTCCTATAGAAGAAGCCCCAAGCAGAGACTGACAAAAATGACTTTCATTGAAAGGGGTTGCCAAGCTTCCAAAAAACTACGAGTTTCCTGAATTCTCAGCAAACATTTTTTCACCCAATCTTGATGATACTTCCAGTTAATGATCAGTACACCAATACCACTTGGCTGACCAAATTTCTTTCTTCTAGGTTAAACCGTTCCTTTGCAGTAACCGTTTTCATGTTTAGGTTTCACTCTGTTTTCTCCTATATGGAAACATGTAGTTGGAACTCTAAAGCAAACACGGTTTGTGCTAGCTCTTTGAAAATTGGCACAATAATGTAGTTCCAACTTCTATCACGATGGTTTGTGTCCTATGGAAGTAGCCCCAAGCAGAGACTGACGAGAATCACTTTCATTGAAAGGGGTTGCCATGCTTCCAAAAAAATACGAGTTTCCTGAAATCTCAGCAAACATTTTTTCACCCAATCTTGATGATACTTGCAGGTAATGATCAGTACACCAGTCCCTCTTGGCTCACCAAATTTCGTTCTTCTAGGTTAAACCGTTGCTTTGCAGTACCCGTTTTCATGTTTAGGTTTCACTCTTTTTTCCCCTACATGGATACATGTAGTTGGAACTCTAAATCAAACACGGTTTGTGCTAGCTCTTTGAAACTTGGCACAATAATGTAGTTCCAAGTTCTATGGCTATGGTTTGTGTCCTATGGAAGTAGCCCCAAGCAGAGACTGACGAGAATCACTTTCATTGAAAGGCGTTGCCAAGCTTCCAAAAAACTACGAGTTTCCTGAAATCTCAGCAAACATTTTTTCACCCAATCTTGATGATACTTGCAGGTAATGATCAGTACACCAGTCCCACTTGGCTGACCAAATTTCGTTCTTCTAGGTTAAACCGTTCCTTTGCAGTAACCGTTTTCATGTTTAGGTTTCACTCTGTTTTCTCGTATATGGATACATGTAGTTGGAACTCTAAATCAAACACGGTTTGTGCTAGCTCTTTGAAACTTGGCACAATAATGTATTTCCAAGTTCTATCGCGGAGGTTTGGGTCCTATTGAAGTCGCGCCAAGCAGAGACTGACAATAATAACTTTCATTTAAAGGCGTTGCCAAGCTTCCAAAAAACTACGAGTTTTCGGAAATCTCAGCAAACATTTTTTCAACCAATCTTGATGATACTTGCAGGTAATGATCAGTACACGAATCCCACTTGGCTCACCAAATTTTGTTCTTCTAGGTAAAACCGTTCCTTTGCAATAACCGTTTTCATGTTTAGGTTTCACTCTGTTTTCTCATATATGGATATATGTAGTTGGAACTCCAAATCAAACACGGTTTGTGCTAGCTCTTTGAAACTTGGCACAATAATGTAGTTCCAAGGTCTATGGCTATGGTTTGTGTCCTATGGAATTAGCCCCAAGAAGAGACTAAGGAGAATCCTTTTCATTGAAAGTAATTGCCAAGCTTCTAAAAAACTACGAGTTTCCGGAAATCTCAGCAAACATTTTTTCACCCAATCTTGATGATACTTGCAGGTAATGATCAGTACACCAGTCCAACTTGGCTCACCAAAATTCGTTCTTCTAGGTTAAATCGTTGCTTTGCAGTATCCGTTTTCATGTTTAGGTTTCACTCTGTTTTCTCCTATATGGATACATGTAGTTGGAACTCTAAATCAAACACGGTTTGTGCTAGCTCTTTGAAACGTTGCACAATAATGTAGTTCCAAGTTCTGTCGCTATGATTTGTGTCCTATGGAAATAGCCCCAAGCAGAGACTGACCAGAATCACTTTCATTGAAAGGGGTTGCCATGCTTCCAAAAAACTACGAGTTTCCTGAAATCTCAGCAAACATTTTTTCACCCAATCTTGATGATACTGGCAGGTAATGATCAGTACACCAATCCCAGTTGGCTCACCAAATTTCGTTCTTCTAGGTTAAACCGTTCCTTTGCAGTAACCGTTTTCATGTTTAGGTTTCACTCTGTTTTCTCGTATATGGATACATGTATTTGGAAATCTGAATCAAACAGGGTTTGTGCTAGCTCTTTGATACGTGGCACAATAATGTAGTTCCAGGATCTATGGCTATGGTTTGTATCTTATGGAAGTAGCCCCAAGCAGAGAATGACGAGAATCACTTTCATTGAAAGGGGTTTCCAAGCTTCCAAAAAACTACGAGTTTCCTGAAATTTGAGCAAACATTTTTTCACCCAATCTTCATGATACATCCATTTAATGATCAGTGCACCAATCCCACTTGGCTCACCAAATTTCGTTCTTCTAGGTTAAACCATTCCTTTGCAGTAACCGTTTTCATGTTTAGGTTTCACTCTGTTTTCTCCTATATGGATACATGTATTTGGATCTCTAAATCAAACACGGTTTGTGCTAGCTCTTTGAAACTTGAAACTATAATGTATTTCCAAGTTCTATGGTTATGGTTTGTGTCCTATGTAGTTAGCCCCAAGCAGAGACTGACGAGAATCACTTTCATTGAAAGGGGTTGCCAAGCTTCAAAAAAAAACTACGAGTTTCCTGAAATCTCAGCAAACATTTTTTCACCCAATCTTGATGATACTGGCAGGTAATGATCAGTAAACCAATCCTACTTATCTCACCAAATTTCGTTCTTCTAGGTTAAACCGTTCCTTTGCAGCAACCGTTTTCATGTTTAGGTTTCACTCTGTTTTCTCCTATATGGATACATGTAGTTGGAACTCTAAATCAAACACGGTTTGTGCTAGCTCTTTGAAACTTGGCACAATAATGTAGTTCCAAGTTCTATGGCTATGGTTTGTGTCCGATGGAAGTAGCCCCAAGCAGAGACTGCCGTGAATCACTTTCATAGAAAGGGGTTGCCAAGCTTCCAAAAAACTACGAGTGTAATGAAATCTCAGCAAACATTTTTTCACCCAATCTTGATGATACTTGCAGGTAATGATCAGTACACCAATCCCACATGGCTCACCAAATTTCGTTCTTCTAGGTTAAACCGTTGCTTTGCAGTAACCGTTTTCATGTTTAGGTTTCACTCTGTTTTCTCCTATATGGATACATGTATTTGGAACTCTAAATCAAACACGGTTTGTGCTAGCTCTTTGAAACTTGGCACAATAATGTAGTTCCAAAGTCTATGGCTATGGTTTGTGTCCTATGGAAGTAGCGCCAAGCAGAGACAAACGAGAATCCCTTTCATTGAAAGTGATTGCCAAGCTTCCAAAAAACTACGAGTTTCCTGAAATCTCAGCAAACATTTTTTCACCCAATCTTGATGATACTTGCAGGTAAGGATCAATACACCAATCCCACTTGGCTCACCAGATTTCGTTCTTCTAGGTTAAACCGTTCCTTTGCAGTAACCGTTTTCATATTTAGGTTTCACTCTGTTTTCTCCTATATGGATACATGTAGTTGGAACTCTAAATCAAACACGGTTTGTGCTAGCTCTTTGAAACTTGGCACAATAATGTAGTTCCAAGTTCTATGGTTATGGTTTGTGTCCTATGGAAATAGTTCCAAGCAGAGACTGACGAGAATCACTTTCATTGAAAGGGGTTGCCAAGCTTCAAAAAAAACTACGAGTTTCCTGAAATCTCAGCAAACATTTTATCACCCAATCTTGATGATACTGGCAGGTAATGATCAGTACACCAATCCCACTTGCCTCACCAAATTTCTTTCTTCTAGGTTAAACCGTTGCTTTGCAGTAACCGTTTTCATGTTTAGGTTTCACTCTGTTTTCTCCTATATGGATACATGTATTTGGAACTCTAAATCAAACACGGTTTGTGCTAGCTCTTTGAAACTTGGCACAATAATGTAGTTCCAAGTTCTATGGCTATGGTTTGTGTCCTATGGAAGTAGCCCCAAGCAGAGACTGACGAGAATCACTTTCATTGAAAGCTGCTGCCAAGCTTCCAAAACAATACGAGTTTCCTGAAATCTCAGCAAACATTTTTTCAACCAATCTTGATGATACTTCCATTTAATCATCAGTACACCAATCCCACTAGCCTCACCAAATTTCATTCTTCTAGGTTAAACCATTGCTTTGCAGTAACCGTTTTCATGTTTAGGTTTCACTCTGTTTTCTCCTATATGGATACATGTATTTTGAACTCTAAATCAAACACGGTTTGTGCTAGCTCTTTGAAACTTGGCACAATAATGTAGTTCCAAGTTCTATGACGATGGTTTCCCTCCTATAGAAGAAGCCCCAAGCAGAGACTGACAAAAATGACTTTCATTGAAAGGGGTTGCCAAGCTTCCAAAAAACTACGAGTTTCCTGAATTCTCAGCAAACATTTTTTCACCCAATCTTGATGATACTTCCAGTTAATGATCAGTACACCAATACCACTTGGCTGACCAAATTTCTTTCTTCTAGGTTAAACCGTTCCTTTGCAGTAACCGTTTTCATGTTTAGGTTTCACTCTGTTTTCTCCTATATGGAAACATGTAGTTGGAACTCTAAAGCAAACACGGTTTGTGCTAGCTCTTTGAAAATTGGCACATAATGTAGTTCCAACTTCTATCACGATGGTTTGTGTCCTATGGAAGTAGCCCCAAGCAGAGACTGACGAGAATCACTTTCATTGAAAGGGGTTGCCATGCTTCCAAAAAAATACGAGTTTCCTGAAATCTCAGCAAACATTTTTTCACCCAATCTTGATGATACTTGCAGGTAATGATCAGTACACCAGTCCCTCTTGGCTCACCAAATTTCGTTCTTCTAGGTTAAACCGTTGCTTTGCAGTACCCGTTTTCATGTTTAGGTTTCACTCTTTTTTCCCCTACATGGATACATGTAGTTGGAACTCTAAATCAAACACGGTTTGTGCTAGCTCTTTGAAACTTGGCACAATAATGTAGTTCCAAGTTCTATGGCTATGGTTTGTGTCCTATGGAAGTAGCCCCAAGCAGAGACTGACGAGAATCACTTTCATTGAAAGGGGTTGCCAAGCTTCCAAAAAACTACGAGTTTCCTGAAATCTCAGCAAACATTTTTTCACCCAATCTTGATGATACTTGCAGGTAATGATCAGTACACCAGTCCCACTTGGCTGACCAAATTTCGTTCTTCTAGGTTAAACCGTTCCTTTGCAGTAACCGTTTTCATGTTTAGGTTTCACTCTGTTTTCTCGTATATGGATACATGTAGTTGGAACTCTAAATCAAACACGGTTTGTGCTAGCTCTTTGAAACTTGGCACAATAATGTATTTCCAAGTTCTATCGCGGAGGTTTGGGTCCTATTGAAGTCGCGCCAAGCAGAGACTGACAATAATAACTTTCATTTTAAAGGCGTTGCCAAGCTTCCAAAAAACTACGAGTTTTCGGAAATCTCAGCAAACATTTTTTCAACCAATCTTGATGATACTTGCAGGTAATGATCAGTACACGAATCCCACTTGGCTCACCAAATTTTGTTCTTCTAGGTAAAACCGTTCCTTTGCAATAACCGTTTTCATGTTTAGGTTTCACTCTGTTTTCTCATATATGGATATATGTAGTTGGAACTCCAAATCAAACACGGTTTGTGCTAGCTCTTTGAAACTTGGCACAATAATGTAGTTCCAAGGTCTATGGCTATGGTTTGTGTCCTATGGAATTAGCCCCAAGAAGAGACTAACGAGAATCCTTTTCATTGAAAGTAATTGCCAAGCTTCTAAAAAACTACGAGTTTCCGGAAATCTCAGCAAACATTTTTTCACCCAATCTTGATGATACTTGCAGGTAATGATCAGTACACCAGTCCAACTTGGCTCACCAAAATTCGTTCTTCTAGGTTAAATCGTTGCTTTGCAGTATCCGTTTTCATGTTTAGGTTTCACTCTGTTTTCTCCTATATGGATACATGTAGTTGGAACTCTAAATCAAACACGGTTTGTGCTAGCTCTTTGAAAACGTTGCACAATAATGTAGTTCCAAGTTCTGTCGCTATGATTTGTGTCCTATGGAAATAGCCCCAAGCAGAGACTGACCAGAATCACTTTCATTGAAAGGGGTTGCCATGCTTCCAAAAAACTACGAGTTTCCTGAAATCTCAGCAAACATTTTTTCACCCAATCTTGATGATACTGGCAGGTAATGATCAGTACACCAATCCCAGTTGGCTCACCAAATTTCGTTCTTCTAGGTTAAACCGTTCCTTTGCAGTAACCGTTTTCATGTTTAGGTTTCACTCTGTTTTCTCGTATATGGATACATGTATTTGGAAATCTGAATCAAACAGGGTTTGTGCTAGCTCTTTGATACGTGGCACAATAATGTAGTTCCAGGATCTATGGCTATGGTTTGTATCTTATGGAAGTAGCCCCAAGCAGAGAATGACGAGAATCACTTTCATTGAAAGGGGTTTCCAAGCTTCCAAAAAACTACGAGTTTCCTGAAATTTGAGCAAACATTTTTTCACCCAATCTTCATGATACATCCATTTAATGATCAGTGCACCAATCCCACTTGGCTCACCAAATTTCGTTCTTCTAGGTTAAACCATTCCTTTGCAGTAACCGTTTTCATGTTTAGGTTTCACTCTGTTTTCTACTATATGGATACATGTATTTGGATCTCTAAATCAAACACGGTTTGTGCTAGCTCTTTGAAACTTGACACTATAATGTATTTCCAAGTTCTATGGTTATGGTTTGTGTCCTATGTAGTTAGCCCCAAGCAGAGACTGACGAGAATCACTTTCATTGAAAGGGGTTGCCAAGCTTCAAAAAAAACTACGAGTTTCCTGAAATCTCAGCAAACATTTTTTCACCCAATCTTGATGATACTGGCAGGTAATGATCAGTAAACCAATCCTACTTATCTCACCAAATTTCGTTCTTCTAGGTTAAACCGTTCCTTTGCAGCAACCGTTTTCATGTTTAGGTTTCACTCTGTTTTCTCCTATATGGATACATGTAGTTGGAACTCTAAATCAAACACGGTTTGTGCTAGCTCTTTGAAACTTGGCACAATAATGTAGTTCCAAGTTCTATCCCTATGGTTTGTGTCCGATGGAAGTAGCCCCAAGCAGAGACTGCCGTGAATCACTTTCATAGAAAGGGGTTGCCAAGCTTCCAAAAAACTACGAGTGTAATGAAATCTCAGCAAACATTTTTTCACCCAATCTTGATGATACTTGCAGGTAATGATCAGTACACCAATCCCACATGGCTCACCAAATTTCGTTCTTCTAGGTTAAACCGTTGCTTTGCAGTAACCGTTTTCATGTTTAGGTTTCACTCTGTTTTCTCCTATATGGATACATGTATTTGGAACTCTAAATCAAACACGGTTTGTGCTAGCTCTTTGAAACTTGGCACAATAATGTAGTTCCAAAGTCTATGGCTATGGTTTGTGTCCTATGGAAGTAGCCCCAAGCAGAGACTAACGAGAATCCCTTTCATTGAAAGTGATTGCCAAGCTTCCAAAAAACTACGAGTTTCCTGAAATCTCAGCAAACATTTTTTCACCCAATCTTGATGATACTTGCAGGTAAGGATCAGTACACCAATCCCACTTGGCTCACCAGATTTCGTTCTTCTAGGTTAAACCGTTCCTTTGCAGTATCCGTTTTCATGTTTAGGTTTCACTCTGTTTTCTCCTATATGGACACATGTAGTTGGAACTCTAAATCAAACACGGTTTGTGCTAGCTCTTTGAAACTTGGCACAATAATGTAGTTCCAAGTTCTGTCGCTATGGTTTGTGTCCTATGGAAATAGACCCAAGCAGAGACTGACCAGAATCACTTTCATTGAAAGGGGTTGCCATGCTTCCAAAAACTACGAGTTTCCGGAAAACTCAGCAATCATTTTTTCACCCAATCTTTATGATACTTCCATTTAATGATCAGTACACCAATCCCACTTGGCTCACCAAATTTCGTTCTTCTATGTTAAACCGTTCCTTTGCAGTAACCATTTTCATGATTAGGTATCACTCTGTTTTCTCCAATATGGATACATGTACTTGGAACTAGAAATCAAACACGGTTTGTGCTAGCTCTTTTCAACATGGCACAATGATGTAGTTCCAAGTTCTATCGCTATGGTTTGTGTCCTATTGAAGTAGCCGCAAGCAGAGACTGACGAGAATCACGTTCATTGAAAGGGGTTGCCAAGCTTCCAAAAAACTACGAGTTTCCTGAAATCTCAGCAAACATTTTTTCACCCAATCTTGATGATACTTGCAGGTAATGATCAGTACACCAATCGCACATGGCTCAACAAATTTCGTTCTTCTAGGTTAATCCGTTGCTTTGCAATAACCGTTTTCATGTTTAGGTTTCACTCTGTTTTCTCCTATATGGATACATGTAGTTGGAACTCTAAATCAAACACGGTTTGTGTTAGCTCTTTGAAACTTGGCACAATAATGTAGTTCCAAGTTCTATCGCGATGGCTTGGGTCCTATTGAAGTCGCCCCAAGCAGAGACTGATGAGAATAACTTTCATTTAAAGGGGTTGCCAAGCTTTCAAAAAACTACGAGTTTCCGGAAATCTCAGCAAACATTTTTTCTCCCAATCTTGATGATACTTGCAGGTAATGATCAGTACAGGAATCCCACTTGGCTCACCAAATTTCGTTCTTCTAGGTTAAACCGTTCCTTTGCAATAACCGTTTTCATGTTTAGGTTTCACTCTGTTTTCTCCAATATGGATACATGTAGGTGGAACTCCAAATCAAACACGGTGTGTGCTAGCTCTTTGAAACTTTCACAATAATGTAGTTCCAAGTTGTATGGCTATGGTTTGTGTCCTATGGAAGTAGCCCCAAGCAGAGACTGACGAGAATCACTTTCATTGAAAGGGGTTGCCAAGCTTCCAAAAAACTACGAGTTTCCTGAAATCTCAGCAAACATTTTTTCACCCAATCTTGATGATACTTGCAAGTAATGATCAGTATACCAGTCCCACTTGGCTGACCAAATTTCGTTCTTCTAGGTTAAACCGTTCCTTTGCAGTAACCGTTTTCATGTTTAGGTTTCACTCTGTTTTCTCCAATATGGATACATGTAGTTGGAACTCTAAATCAAACACGGTTTGTGCTAGCTCTTTGAAACTTGGCACAATAATGTAGTTCCAAGTTCTATCGCTATGGTTTGTGTAATATGGAAGTATCCCCAAGCAGAGACTGACGAGAATCACTTTCATTGAAAGGGGTTGCCAAGCTTCCAAAAAACTAGGAGTTTCCTGAAATCTCAGCAAACATTTTTTCACCCAATCTTGATGATACTTGCAGGTAATGATCAGAACTCCAATCCCACTTGGCTCACCAAATTTCGTTCTTCTAAGTTAAACCGTTGCTTTGCAGTAACCCTTTTCATGTTTAGGATTCACTCTGTTTTCTCCTATATGGATACATGTAGTTGGAACTCTAAATCAAACACGTTTGTGCTAGCTCTTTTCAACTTGGCACAATGATGTAGTTCCAAGTTCTATGGCTATGGTTTGTGTCCTATTGAAGTAGCCGCAAGCAGAGACTTACGAGAATCACTTTCATTGAAAGGGGTTGCCAAGCTTCCAAAAAACTACCAGTTTCCTGAAATCTCAGCAAATATTTTTTCACCCAATCTTGATGATACTTCCATTTAATGATCAGTACACCAATCCCACTGGGCTCACCAAATTTCGTTCTTCTCGTTTAAACCGTTCCTTTGCAGTAACCGTTTTCATGTTTAGGTTTCACTCTGTTTTCTACTATATGGATACATGTAGTTGGAACTCTAAATCAAACACGGTTTGTGCTAGCACTTTGAAACTTGGCACAATAATGTAGTTCCAAGGTCTATCGCTATGGTTTTTGTCCGATTGAAGTACCCCAAGCAGAGACTGATGAGACGAGAATCACTTTCATTGAAAGTGATTGCCAGGCTTCTAAAAAACTACGAGTTTCCGGAAATCTCCTCAAACATTTTTTTCACCCAAACTTGATGATACTTGCAGGTAATGATCAGTACACCAGTCCCACTTGGCTGACAAAATTTCGTTCTTCTAGGTTAAACCGTTCCTTTGCAGTAACCGTTTTCATGTTTAGGTTTCACTCTGTTTTCTCCTATATGGATACATGTAGTTGGAACTCTAAATCAAACACGGTTTGTGCTAGCTCTTTGAAACTTGGCACAATAATGTAGTTCCAAGTTCTGTCGCAATGGTTTGCGTTCTATTGAAGTAGCCCCAAGCAGAGACTGACGAGAATCACTTTCAGTGAAAGGGGTTGCAAAGCTTCCAAAAAACTACGAGTTTCCTGAAATTTCGGCAATCATTTTTTCACCCAATCTTGATGATACTTGCATTTAATGATCAGTACACCAATCCCACTTGGCTCACCAAATTTCGTTCTTCTAGGTTAAACTGTTCTTTTGCAGTAACCTTTTTGATGTTTAGGTTTCACTCTGTTTTCTCCTATATGGATACATGTAGTTGGAACTCTAAATCAAACACGTTTTGTGCTAGCTCTTTGAAACGTGGCACAATAATGTAGTTCCAAGTTCTATGCCTATGGTTTGTGTCCTATGGAAGTAGCACCAAGCAGAGACTGACGAGAATCACTTTCATTGAAAGGGGTTGCCAAGCTTCCAAAAAACTACGAGTTTCCTAAAATCTCAGCAAACATTTTTTTCACCCAATCTTTATGATACTTCCATTTAATGATCAGTACACCAATCCCACTTGGCTGACCAAATTTCGTTCTTCTAGGTTAAACCGTTCCTTTGCAGTAACCGTTTTCATGTTTAGGTTGCACTCTGTTTTCTCCTATATGGATACATATATTTGGAACTCTAAATCAAACACGGTTTGTGCTAGCTCTTTTTAAACTTGGCACAATAATGTAGTTTCAAGTTCTATGGTTATGGTTTGTGTCCTATGGAAGTAGCCCCAAGCAGAGACTGACGAGAATCACTTTCATTGAAAGGGTTTGCCAAGCTTCCAAAAAACTACGAGATTCCTGAAATCTCAGCAAACATTCTTTTCACCCAAACTTGATGATACTTCTATTTAATGATCAGTAGAGCAGTCCCACTTGGCTCACCAAATTTTGTTCTTGTAGGTTAAACCTTTCCTGTGCTGTAAACGTTTTCATGTTTAGGTTTCACTCTGTTTTCTCCTATATGGATACATGTAGTTGGAACTCTAAATCAAACACGGTTTGTGCTAGCTCTTTGAAACTTGGCACAATAATGTAGTTCCAAGTTCTATGGCTATGGTTTGTGTCCTATGGAAGTAGCCCCATGCAGAGACTGACGAGAATCACTTTCATTGAAAGGGTTGCCAAGCTTCCAAAAAACTACGAGTTTCCTGAAATCTCAGCAAACATTTTTGCACCCAATATTGATGATACTTGCAGGTAATGATCAGTACACCAGTCCCACTTGGCTGACCAAATTTCGTTCTTCTAGGTTAAACAGTATCTTTGCAGTAACCGTTTTCATGTTTAGGTTTCACTCTGTTTTCTCCTATATGGATTCATGTAGTTTGAACTCTAAATCAAACACGGTTTGTGCTAGCTCTTTGAAACTTGGCACAATAGTGCAGTTCCGAGTTCCATCGCGATGGCTTGTGTCCTATGGAAGTAGCCCCAAGGAGAGAATGACGAGAATCACTTTCATTGAAAGGGGTTGCCAAGATTCCAAAAAACTACGAGTTTCCTGAAATCTCAGCAAACATTTTTTCACCCAATCTTGATGATACTTGCAGGTAATGATCAGTACTCCAGTCCCACTTGGCTCACCAAATTTTGTTCTTCTAGGTTAAACCGTTCCTTTGCAGTAACCGTTTTCAAGTTTAGGTTTCACTCTGTTTTCTCCTATATGGATACATGTAGTTGGAACTCTAAATCAAACACGGTTTGTGCTAGCTCTTTGAAACTTGGCACAATAATATAGTTCCAAGTTCTATGGCTATGGTGTGTGTCCTATGGAAGTAGCCCCAAGCAGAGACTGACGAGAATCACTTTCATTGAAAGGGGTTGCCAAGCTTCCAAAAAAATACGAGTTTCCTGAAATCTCAACAATCATTTTTTCACCCAATCTTGATGATACTTGCAGGTAATCATCAGTACACCAGTCCCACTTGGCTCACCAAATTTAGTTCTTCTAGGTTAAACCGTTCCTTTGCAATAACCGTTTTCATGTTTAGGTTTCACTCTGTTTTCTCCTATATGGATACATGTAGTTGGAACTCTAAATCAAACACGGTTTGTGCTAGCTCTTTGAAACTTGGCACAATAATGTAGTTTCAAGTTCTATGGTTATGGTTTGCGTCCTATGGAAGTAGCCCCAAGCAGAGACTGACGAGAATCAGTTTCATTGTAAGGGGTTGCCAAGCTTCCAAAAAACTACGAGTTTCCTGAAATCTCAGCAAACATTCTTTTCACCCAAACTTGATGATACTTCTATTTAATGATCAGTAGAGCAGTCCCACTTGGCTCACCAAATTTTGTTCTTGTAGGTTAAACCTTTCCTGTGCAGTAAAGGTTTTCATGTTTAGGTTTCACTCTGTTTTCTCCTATATGTATACATGTAGTTGGAACTCTAAGGTTTGTGCTAGCTCTTTGAAACTTGGCACAATAATGTAGTTCCAAGTTCTATGGCTATGGTTTGTGTCCTATGGAAGTAGCCCCATGCAGAGACTGACGAGAATCACTTTCATTGAAAGGGTTGCCAAGCTTCCAAAAAACTACGAGTTTCCTGAAATCTCAGCAAACATTTTTTCACCCAATATTGATGATACTTGCAGGTAATGATCAGTACTCCATTAACACTTGGCTGACCAAATTTCGTTCTTCTAGGTTAAACAGTTCCTTTGTAGTAACCGTTTTCATGTTTAGGTTTCACTCTTTTTTCTGCTATATGGATACAAGTACTTGGAACTCTAAATCAAACACGGTTTGTGCTAGCTCTTTGAAACTTGGCACAATAATGTAGTTCCAAGTTCTATGGCTATGGTTTGTGTCCTATGGAAGTAGCCCCAAGCAGAGACTGACGAGAATCACTTTCATTGAAAGGGGTTGCCAAGCTTCCAAAAAACTACGAGTTTCCTGAAATCTCAGCAAACATTTTTTCACCCAATCTTGATGATACTTGCAGGTAATGATCAGTACACCAGTCCCACTTGGCTCACCAAATTTCGTTCTTCTAGGTTAAACCGTTCCTTTGCAATAACCGTTTTCATGTTTAGGTTTCACTCTGTTTTCTCCTATATGGATACATGTAGTTGGAACTCGAAATCAAACACGGTTTGTGCTAGCTCTTTGAAAATTGGCACAATAATGTAGTTCCAAATTCTATGGCTATGGTTTGTGTCCTATGGAAGTAGCCCCAAGCAGAGACTGACGAGAATCACTTTCATTGAAAGGGGTTGCCAAGCTTCCAAAAAACTACGAGGTTTCTGAAATCTCAGCAAACAAATTTTGACCCAATCATGATGGTACATGCAGGTAATGATCAGTACACCAATCCCACTTGGCTGACCAAATTTCGTTCTTCTAGGTTAAACCGTTCCTTTGCAGTAACCGTTTTCATGTTTAGGTTTCACTTTGTTTTCTCCTATATGGATACATGTAGTTGGAACTCTAAATCAAACACTGTTTGTGCTAGCTCTTTGAAAATTGTCACAATAATGTAGTTCCAAGTTCTATGGCTATGGTTTGTGTCCTATGGAAGTAGCCTCAAGCAGAGGACTGACGAGAATCACTTTCATTGAAAGGTTGCCAAGCTTCAAAAACTACTAGTTTCCTGAAATCTCAGCAAACATTATTTCACCCAATCTTGATGATACTTGCAGGTAATGATCAGTACACCAGTCCCAATGGCTGACAAGTTTCGTTCTTCTAGGTTAAACCGTTCCTTTCCAGTAACCGTTTTCATGTTTAGGATTCACTCTGTTTTCTCCTATATGGATACATGTAGTTGCAACTCTAAATCAAACACGGATTGTGCTAGCTCTTTGAAACTTGGCACAATAATGTAGTTCCAAGTTCTATGGATATGGTTTGTGTCCTATGAAGTAGCCCCAAGCAGAGACTGACGAGAATCACTTTCATTGAAAGGGGTTGCCAAGCTTCCAAAAAAATACGAGTTTCCTGAAATCTCAGCAAACATTTTTTCACCCAATCTTGATGATCCTTGCAGGTAATGATCAGTACACAGTCCCACTTGTCTCACCAAAATTTCGTTCTTCTAGGATAAACCGTTCCTTTGCAATAACCGTTTTCATGTTTAGGTTTCACTCTGTTTTCTCCTATATGGATACATGTAGTTGGAACTCTAAATCAAACGGTTTGTGCTAGCTCTTTGAAACTTGGCACAATATGTAGTTCCAAATTCTATGTCTATGGTTTGTGTCCTATGGAAGTAGAGCCAAGCAGAGACTGACGAGAATCACTTTCATTGAAAGGGTTGCCAAGCTTCCAAAAAACTACGAGTTTCCTGAAATCTCAGCAAACATTTTTGCACCCAATATTGATGATACTTGCAGGTAATGATTCAGTACACCAGTCCCACTTGGCTGACCAAATTTCGTTCTTCTAGGTTAAACAGTATCTTTGCAGTAACCGTTTTCATGTTTAGGTTTCACTCTGTTTTCTCCTATATGGATTCATGTAGTTTGAACTCTAAATCAAACACGGTTGTGCTAGCTCTTGAAACTTGGCACAATAGTGCAGTTCCGAGTTCCATCGCGATGGCTTGTGTCCTATGGAAGTAGCCCCAAGGAGAGAATGACGAGAATCACTTTCATTGAAAGGGGTTGCCAAGATTCCAAAAAACTACGAGTTTCCTGAAATCTCAGCAAACATTTTTTCACCCAATCTTGATGATACTTGCAGGTAATGATCAGTACTCCAGTCCCACTTGGCTCACCAATTTTGTTCTTCTAGGTTAAACCGTTCCTTTGCAGTAACCGTTTTCAAGTTTAGGTTTCACTCTGTTTTCTCCTATATGGATACATGTAGTTGGAACTCTAAATCAAACACGGTTTGTGCTAGCTCTTTGAAACTTGGCACAATATTATAGTTCCAAGTTCTATGGCTATGGTGTGTGTCCTATGGAAGTAGCCCCAAGCATTGACTGACGAGAATCACTTTCATTGAAAGGGGTTGCCAAGCTTCCAAAAAAATACGAGTTTCCTGAAATCTCACAATCATTTTTTCACCCAATCTTGATGATACTTGCAGGTAATCATCAGTACACCAGTCCCACTTGGCTCACCAAATTTAGTTCTTCTAGGTTAAAACCGTTCCTTTGCAATAACCGTTTTCATGTTTAGGTTTCACTCTGTTTTCTCCTATATGGATACATGTAGTTGGAACTCTAAAATCAAACACGGTTTGTGCTAGCTCTTTGAAACTTGGCACAATAAATGTAGTTTCAAGTTCTATGGTTATGGTTTTGCGTCCTATGGAAGTAGCCCCAAGCAGAGACTGACGAGAATCAGTTTCATTGTAAGGGGTTGCCAAGCTTCCAAAAAACTACGAGTTTCCTGAAATCTCAGCAACATTTCTTTTCACCCAAACTTGATGATACTTCTATTTAATGATCAGTAGAGCAGTCCCACTTGGCTCACCAAATTTTGTTCTTGTAGGTTAAAACTTTCTGTGCAGTAAAGGTTTTCATGTTTAGGTTTCACTCTGTTTTCTCCTATATGTATACATGTAGTTGGAACTCTAAATCAAACACGGTTTGTGCTAGCTCTTTGAAACTTGGCACAATAATGTAGTTCCAAGTTCTATGGCTATGGTTTGTGTCCTATGGAAGTAGCCCCATGCAGAGACTGACGAGAATCACTTTCATTGAAAGGGTTGCCAAGCTTCCAAAAAACTACGAGTTTCCTGAAATCTCAGCAAACATTTTTTCACCCAATATTGATGATACCTTGCAGGTAATGATCAGTACTCCATTAACACTTGGCTGACCAAATTTCGTTCTTCTAGGTTAAACAGTTCCTTTGTAGTAACCGTTTTCATGTTTAGGTTTCACTCTTTTTTCTGCTATATGGATACAAGTACTTGGACTCTAAATCAAACACGGTTTGTGCTAGCTCTTTGAAACTTGGCACAATAATGTAGTTCCAAGTTCTATGGCTATGGTTTGTGTCCTATGGAAGTAGCCCCAAGCAGAGACTGACGAGAATCACTTTCATTGAAAGGGGTTGCCAAGCTTCCAAAAAACTACGAGTTTCCTGAAATCTCAGCAAACATTTTTTCACCCAATCTTGATGATACTTGCAGGTAATGATCAGTACACCAGTCCCACTTTGGCTCACCAAATTTCGTTCTTCTAGGTTAAACCGTTCCTTTGCAATAACCGTTTTCATGTTTAGGTTTCACTCTGTTTTCTCCTATATGGATACATGTAGTTGGAACTCGAAATCAAAACACGTTTGTGCTAGCTCTTTGAAAATTGGCACAATAATGTAGTTCCAAATTCCTAGGGCATGGTTTGTGTCCTATGGAAGTAGCCCCAAGCAGAGACTGACGAGAATCACTTTCATTGAAAGGGGTTGCCAAGCTTCCAAAAAACTACGAGGTTCTGAAATCTCAGCAACAAATTTTGACCCAATCATGATGGTACATGCAGGTAATGATCAGTACACCAATCCCACTTGGCTGACCAAATTTCGTTCTTCTAGGTTAAACCGTTCCTTTGCAGTAACCGTTTTCATGTTTAGGTTTCACTTTGTTTTCTCCTATATGGATACATGTAGTTGGAACTCTAAATCAAACACTGTTTGTGCTAGCTCTTTGAAAATTGGCACAATAATGTAGTTCCAAGTTCTATGGCTATGGTTTGTGTCCTATGGAAGTAGCCTCAAGCAGAGACTGACGAGAATCACTTTCATTGAAAGGGTTGCCAAGCTTCCAAAAACTACTAGTTTCCTGAAATCTCAGCAAACATTATTTCACCCAATCTTGATGATACTTGCAGGTAATGATCAGTACACCAGTCCCAATGGCTGACAAAGTTTCGTTCTTCTAGGTTAAACCGTCCTTTCCAGTAACCGTTTTCATGTTTAGGATTCACTCTGTTTTCTCCTATATGGATACATGTAGTTGCAACTCTAAATCAAAACACGGATTGTGCTAGCTCTTTGAAACTTGGCACAATAATGTAGTTCCAAGTTCTATGGATATGGTTTGTGTCCTATGGAAGTAGCCCCAAGCAGAGACTGACGAGAATCACTTTCATTGAAAGGGGTTGCCAAGCTTCCAAAAAAATACGAGTTTCCTGAAATCTCAGCAAACATTTTTTCACCCAATCTTGATGATCCTTGCAGGTAATGATCAGTACACCAGTCCCACTTGTCTCACCAAATTTCGTTCTTCTAGGATAAACCGTTCCTTTGCATAACCGTTTTCATGTTTAGGTTTCACTCTGTTTTCTCCTATATGGATACATGTAGTTGGAACTCTAAATCAAACACGGTTTGTGCTAGCTCTTTGAAACTTGGCACAATAATGTAGTTCCAAATTCTATGTCTATGGTTTGTGTCCTATGGAAGTAGAGCCAAGCAGAGACTGACGAGAATCACTTTCATTGAAAGGGGTTGCCAAGCTTCCAAAAAACTACGAATTTTCTGAAATCTCAGCAAACATATTTTGACCAATCGTGATGGTACATGCAGGTAATGATCAGTACACCATCCCACTTGGCTCACCAAATTTCGTTCTTCTTGGTTAAACCGTTCCTTTGCACTAACCCGTTTTCATGTTTAGGTTTCACTCTGTTTTCTCCTATATAGATACATGTAGTTGGAACTCTAAATCAAACACTGTTTGTGCTAGCTCTTTGAAATTGGCACAATAATGTTGTTCCAAGTTCTATGGCTATGGTTTGTGTCCTATGGAATTAGCCTCAAGCAGAACTGACGAGAATCACTTTCATTGAAAGGGTTGCCAAGCTTCCAAAAAACTACTAGTTTCCTGAAATCTCAGCAAACATTTTTTCACCCAATCTTGATGATACTTGCAGGTAATGATCAGTACACCAGTCCCAATGGCTGACAAAGTTTCATTCTCTAGGTTAAACCGTTCCTTTCCAGTAACCGTTTTCATGTTTAGGATTCACTCTGTTTTCTCCTATATGGATACATGTAGTTGCAACTCTAAATCAAACACGGATTGTGCTAGCTCTTTGAAACTTGGCACAATAATGTAGTTCCAAGTTCTATGGCTATGGTTTGTGTCCTATGGAAGTAGCCCGAAGCAGAGACTGACGAGAATCACTTTCATTGAAAGGGGTTGCCAAGCTTCCAAAAAAATACGAGTTTCCTGAAATCTCAGCACACATTTTTTCACCCAATCTTGATGATACTTGCAGGTAATGATCAGTACACCAGTCCCACTTGGCTCACCAAATTTAGTTCTTCTAGGTTAAACCGTTCCTTTGCAATAACCGTTTTCATGTTTAGGTTTCACTCTGTTTTCTCCTATATGGATACATGTAGTTGGAACTCTAAATCAAACACGGTTTGTGCTAGCTCTTTGAAACTTGGCACAATAATGTAGTTCCAAATTCTATGTCTATGGTTTGTGTCCTATGGAAGTAGCCCCAAGCAGAGACTGACGAGAATCACTTTCATTGAAAGGGGTTGCCAAGCTTCCAAAAAACTACGAGTTTTCTGAAATCTAAGCAAACATATTTTGACCCAATCGTGATGGTACTTGCAGGTAATGATCAGTACACCAATCCCACTTGGCTCACCAAATTTCGTTCTTCTAGGTTTAAACCGTTCCTTTGCAGTAACCATTTTCATGTTTAGGTTTCACTCTGTTTTCTCCTATATGGATACATGTAGTTGGAACTCGAAATCAAACACGGTTTGTGCTAGCTCTTTGAAACTTGGCACAATAATGTAGTTCCAAATTCTATGGCTCTGGTTTGTGTCCTATGGACGTAGCCCCCAGCAGAGACTGACGAGAATCACTTTCATTGAAAGGGGTTGCCAAGCTTCCAAAAAACTACGAGGTTTCTGAAATCTCAGCAAACATATTTTGACCCAATCGTGATGGTACATGCAGGTAATGATCAGTACACCAATCCCACTTGGCTGACCAAATTTCGTTCTTCTAGGTTAAACCGTTCCTTTGCAGTAACCGTTTTCATGTTTAGGTTTCACTTTGTTTTCTCGTATATGGTACATGTATTTGGAACTCTAAATCAAACACTGTTTGTGCTAGCTCTTTGAAAATTGGCACAATAATGTAGTTCCAAGTTCTATGGCTATGGATTGTGTCCTATGGAAGTAGCCTCAAGCAGAGACTGACGAGAATCACTTTCATTGAAAGGGTTGCCAAGCTTCCAAAAAACTACTAGTTTCCTGAAATCTCAGCAAACATTTTTTCACCCAATCTTGATGATACTTGCAGGTAATGATCAGTACACCAGTCCCAATGGCTGACAAAGTTTCGTTCTTCTAGGTTAAACCGTTCCTTTCCAGTAACCGTTTTCATGTTTAGGATTCACTCTGTTTTCTCCTATATGGATACATGTAGTTGCAACTCTAAATCAAACACGGTTTGTGCTAGCTCTTTGAAACTTGGCACAATAATGTAGTTCCAAGTTCTATGGATATGGTTTGTGTCCTATGGAAGTAGCCCCAAGCAGAGACTGACGAGAATCACTTTCATTGAAAGGGGTTGCCAAGCTTCCAAAAAAATACGAGTTTCCTGAAATCTCAGCAAACATTTTTTCACCCAATCTTAATGATACTTGCAGGTAATGATCAGTACACCAGTCCCACTTGTCTCACCAAATTTCGTTCTTCTAGGATAAACCGTTCCTTTGCAGGAACCGTTTTCATGTTTAGGTTTCACTTTGTTTTCTCCTATATGGATACATGTAGTTCGAACTCTAAATCAAACACGGTTTGTGCTAGCTCTTTGAAACTTGGCACAATAATGTAGTTCCAAATTCTATGTCTATGGTTTGTGTCCTATGGAAGTAGAGCCAAGCAGAGACTGATGAGAATCACTTTCATTGAAAGGGGTTGCCAAGCTTCCAAAAAACTACGAGTTTTCTGAAATCTAAGCAAACATATTTTGACCCAATCGTGATGGTACTTGCAGGTAATGATCAGTACACCAATCCCACTTGGCTCACCAAATTTCGTTCTTCTAGGTTAAACCGTTCCTTTGCAGTAACCGTTTTCATGTTTAGGTTTCACTCTGTTTTCTCCTATATGGATACATGTAGTTGGAACTCTAAATCAAACACGGTTTGTGCTAGCTCTTTGAAACTTGGCACAATAATGTAGTTCCAAATTCTATGGCTATGCTTTGTGTCCTATGGAAGTAGCCCCAAGCAGAGACTGACGAGAATCACTTTCATTGAAAGGGGTTGCCAAGCTTCCAAAAAACTACGAGTTTTCTGAAATCTCAGCAAACATATTTTGACCCAATCGTGATGCTACATGCAGGTAATGATCAGTACACCAATCCCACTTGGCACACCACATTTCGTTCTTCTAGGTTAAACCGTTCCTTTGCACTAACCGTTTTCATGTTTAGGTTTCACTCTGTTTTCTCCTATATAGATACATGTAGTTGGAACTCTAAATGAAACACTGTTTGTGCTAGCTCTTTGAAAATTGGCACAATGATGTAGTTCCAAGTTCTATGGCTGCGGTTTGTGTCCTATGGAAGTAGCCCCAAGCAGAGACTGACGAGAATCACTTTCATTGAAAGGGGTTGCCAAGCTTCCAAAAAACTACTAGTTTCCTGAAATCTCAGCAAATATTTTTTCACCCAATCTTGATGATACTTGCAGGTAATGATCAGTACACCAGTCCCACTTTGCTGACCAAATTTCGTTCTTCTAGGTTAAACCGTTCCTTTCCAGTAACCGTTTTCATGTTTAGGTTTCACTCTGTTTTCTCCTATATGGATACATGTACTTGCAACTCTAAATCAAACACGGTTTGTGCTAGCTCATGGAAACTAGGCACAATAATGTAGTTCCAAGTTCTATGGGTATGGTTTGTGTCCTATGGAAGTAGCCCTAAGCAGAGACTGACGAGAATCACTTTCATTGAAAGGGGTTGCCAAGCTTCCAAAAAACTACGAGTTTCCTGAAATCTCAGCAAACATTTTTTCACCCAATCTTGATGATACTTGCAGGTAATGATCAGTACACCAGTCCCACTTGGCTGACCAAATTACGTTCTTCTAGGTTAAACAGTTCCTTTGTAGTAACCGTTTTCATGTTTAGGTTTCACTCCTTTTTCTGCTATATGGATACATGTATTTGGAACT
Organism: Urocitellus parryii; assembly: GCF_045843805.1. Lineage (NCBI taxonomy): Eukaryota > Metazoa > Chordata > Mammalia > Rodentia > Sciuridae > Urocitellus > Urocitellus parryii. The sequence goes on from NW_027553029.1 coordinate 27,208, forward strand.
CTAAATCAAACACGGTTTGTGCTAGCTCTTTGAAACTTGGCACAATAATGTAGTTCCAAGTTCTATGGCTATGGTTTGTGTCCTATGGAAGTAGCCCGAAGCAGAGACTGACGAGAATCACTTTCATTGAAAGGGGTTGCCAAGCTTCCAAAAAATACGAGTTTCCTGAAATCTCAGCAAACATTTTTTCACCCAATCTTGATGATACTTGCAGGTAATGATCAGTACACCAGTCCCACTTGGCTCACCAAATTTAGTTCTTCTAGGTTAAACCGTTCCTTTGCAGTAACCGTTTTCATGTTTAGGTTTCACTCTGTTTTCTCCTATATGGATACATGTAGTTGGAACTCTAAATCAAACACGGTTTGTGCTAGCTCTTTGAAAATTGGCACAATAATGTAGTTCCAAATTCTATGTCTATGGTTTGTGTCCTATGGAAGTAGCCCCAAGCAGAGACTGACGAGAATCACTTTCATTGAAAGGGGTTGCCAAGCTTCCAAAAAACTACGAGTTTTCTGAAATCTAAGCAAACATATTTTGACCCAATCGTGATGGTACTTGCAGGTAATGATCAGTACACCAATCCCACTTGGCTCACCAAATTTCGTTCTTCTAGGTTAAACCGTTCTTTTGCGGTAACCATTTTCATGTTTAGGTTTCACTCTGTTTTCTCCTATATGGATACATGTAGTTGGAACTCGAAATCAAACACGGTTTGTGCTAGCTCTTTGAAACTTGGCACAATAATGTAGTTCCAAATTCTATGGCTATGGTTTGTGTCCTATGGAAGTAGCCCCAAGCAGAGACTGACGAGAATCACTTTCATTGAAAGGGGTTGCCAAGCTTCCAAAAAACTACGAGTTTTCTGAAATCTCAGCAAACATATTTTGACCCAATCGTGATGGTACATGCAGGTAATGATCAGTACACCAATCCCACTAGGCTGACCAAATTTCGTTCTTCTAGGTTAAACCGTTCCTTTGCAGTAACCATTTTCATGTTTAGGTTTCACTTTGTTTTCTCCTATATGGATACATGTAGTTGGAACTCTAAATCAAACACGGTTTGTGCTAGCTCTTTGAAACTTGGCACAATAATATAGTTCCAAGTTCTATGGCTATGGTGTGTGTCCTATGGAAGTAGCCCCAAGCATTGACTGACGAGAATCACTTTCATTGAAAGGGGTTGCCAAGCTTCCAAAAAAATACGAGTTTCCTGAAATCTCAACAATCATTTTTTCACCCAATCTTGATGATACTTGCAGGTAATCATCAGTACACCAGTCCCACTTGGCTCACCAAATTTAGTTCTTCTAGGTTAAACCGTTCCTTTGCAATAACCGTTTTCATGTTTAGGTTTCACTCTGTTTTCTCCTATATGGATACATGTAGTTGGAACTCTAAATCAAACACGGTTTGTGCTAGCTCTTTGAAACTTGGCACAATAATGTAGTTTCAAGTTCTATGGTTATGGTTTGCGTCCTATGGAAGTAGCCCCAAGCAGAGACTGACGAGAATCAGTTTCATTGTAAGGGGTTGCCAAGCTTCCAAAAAACTACGAGTTTCCTGAAATCTCAGCAAACATTCTTTTCACCCAAACTTGATGATACTTCTATTTAATGATCAGTAGAGCAGTCCCACTTGGCTCACCAAATTTTGTTCTTGTAGGTTAAACCTTTCCTGTGCAGTAAAGGTTTTCATGTTTAGGTTTCACTCTGTTTTCTCCTATATGTATACATGTAGTTGGAACTCTAAATCAAACACGGTTTGTGCTAGCTCTTTGAAACTTGGCACAATAATGTAGTTCCAAGTTCTATGGCTATGGTTTGTGTCCTATGGAAGTAGCCCCATGCAGAGACTGACGAGAATCACTTTCATTGAAAGGGTTGCCAAGCTTCCAAAAAACTACGAGTTTCCTGAAATCTCAGCAAACATTTTTTCACCCAATATTGATGATACTTGCAGGTAATGATCAGTACTCCATTAACACTTGGCTGACCAAATTTCGTTCTTCTAGGTTAAACAGTTCCTTTGTAGTAACCGTTTTCATGTTTAGGTTTCACTCTTTTTTCTGCTATATGGATACAAGTACTTGGAACTCTAAATCAAACACGGTTTGTGCTAGCTCTTTGAAACTTGGCACAATAATGTAGTTCCAAGTTCTATGGCTATGGTTTGTGTCCTATGGAAGTAGCCCCAAGCAGAGACTGACGAGAATCACTTTCATTGAAAGGGGTTGCCAAGCTTCCAAAAAACTACGAGTTTCCTGAAATCTCAGCAAACATTTTTTCACCCAATCTTGATGATACTTGCAGGTAATGATCAGTACACCAGTCCCACTTGGCTCACCAAATTTCGTTCTTCTAGGTTAAACCGTTCCTTTGCAATAACCGTTTTCATGTTTAGGTTTCACTCTGTTTTCTCCTATATGGATACATGTAGTTGGAACTCGAAATCAAACACGGTTTGTGCTAGCTCTTTGAAAATTGGCACAATAATGTAGTTCCAAATTCTATGGCTATGGTTTGTGTCCTATGGAAGTAGCCCCAAGCAGAGACTGACGAGAATCACTTTCATTGAAAGGGGTTGCCAAGCTTCCAAAAAACTACGAGGTTTCTGAAATCTCAGCAAACAAATTTTGACCCAATCATGATGGTACATGCAGGTAATGATCAGTACACCAATCCCACTTGGCTGACCAAATTTCGTTCTTCTAGGTTAAACCGTTCCTTTGCAGTAACCGTTTTCATGTTTAGGTTTCACTTTGTTTTCTCCTATATGGATACATGTAGTTGGAACTCTAAATCAAACACTGTTTGTGCTAGCTCTTTGAAAATTGGCACAATAATGTAGTTCCAAGTTCTATGGCTATGGTTTGTGTCCTATGGAAGTAGCCTCAAGCAGAGACTGACGAGAATCACTTTCATTGAAAGGGTTGCCAAGCTTCCAAAAAACTACTAGTTTCCTGAAATCTCAGCAAACATTATTTCACCCAATCTTGATGATACTTGCAGGTAATGATCAGTACACCAGTCCCAATGGCTGACAAAGTTTCGTTCTTCTAGGTTAAACCGTTCCTTTCCAGTAACCGTTTTCATGTTTAGGATTCACTCTGTTTTCTCCTATATGGATACATGTAGTTGCAACTCTAAATCAAACACGGATTGTGCTAGCTCTTTGAAACTTGGCACAATAATGTAGTTCCAAGTTCTATGGATATGGTTTGTGTCCTATGGAAGTAGCCCCAAGCAGAGACTGACGAGAATCACTTTCATTGAAAGGGGTTGCCAAGCTTCCAAAAAAATACGAGTTTCCTGAAATCTCAGCAAACATTTTTTCACCCAATCTTGATGATCCTTGCAGGTAATGATCAGTACACCAGTCCCACTTGTCTCACCAAATTTCGTTCTTCTAGGATAAACCGTTCCTTTGCAATAACCGTTTTCATGTTTAGGTTTCACTCTGTTTTCTCCTATATGGATACATGTAGTTGGAACTCTAAATCAAACACGGTTTGTGCTAGCTCTTTGAAACTTGGCACAATAATGTAGTTCCAAATTCTATGTCTATGGTTTGTGTCCTATGGAAGTAGAGCCAAGCAGAGACTGACGAGAATCACTTTCATTGAAAGGGGTTGCCAAGCTTCCAAAAAACTACGAATTTTCTGAAATCTCAGCAAACATATTTTGACCCAATCGTGATGGTACATGCAGGTAATGATCAGTACACCAATCCCACTTGGCTCACCAAATTTCGTTCTTCTTGGTTAAACCGTTCCTTTGCACTAACCGTTTTCATGTTTAGGTTTCACTCTGTTTTCTCCTATATAGATACATGTAGTTGGAACTCTAAATCAAACACTGTTTGTGCTAGCTCTTTGAAAATTGGCACAATAATGTTGTTCCAAGTTCTATGGCTATGGTTTGTGTCCTATGGAATTAGCCTCAAGCAGAGACTGACGAGAATCACTTTCATTGAAAGGGTTGCCAAGCTTCCAAAAAACTACTAGTTTCCTGAAATCTCAGCAAACATTTTTTCACCCAATCTTGATGATACTTGCAGGTAATGATCAGTACACCAGTCCCAATGGCTGACAAAGTTTCATTCTTCTAGGTTAAACCGTTCCTTTCCAGTAACCGTTTTCATGTTTAGGATTCACTCTGTTTTCTCCTATATGGATACATGTAGTTGCAACTCTAAATCAAACACGGATTGTGCTAGCTCTTTGAAACTTGGCACAATAATGTAGTTCCAAGTTCTATGGCTATGGTTTGTGTCCTATGGAAGTAGCCCGAAGCAGAGACTGACGAGAATCACTTTCATTGAAAGGGGTTGCCAAGCTTCCAAAAAAATACGAGTTTCCTGAAATCTCAGCACACATTTTTTCACCCAATCTTGATGATACTTGCAGGTAATGATCAGTACACCAGTCCCACTTGGCTCACCAAATTTAGTTCTTCTAGGTTAAACCGTTCCTTTGCAATAACCGTTTTCATGTTTAGGTTTCACTCTGTTTTCTCCTATATGGATACATGTAGTTGGAACTCTAAATCAAACACGGTTTGTGCTAGCTCTTTGAAACTTGGCACAATAATGTAGTTCCAAATTCTATGTCTATGGTTTGTGTCCTATGGAAGTAGCCCCAAGCAGAGACTGACGAGAATCACTTTCATTGAAAGGGGTTGCCAAGCTTCCAAAAAACTACGAGTTTTCTGAAATCTAAGCAAACATATTTTGACCCAATCGTGATGGTACTTGCAGGTAATGATCAGTACACCAATCCCACTTGGCTCACCAAATTTCGTTCTTCTAGGTTAAACCGTTCCTTTGCAGTAACCATTTTCATGTTTAGGTTTCACTCTGTTTTCTCCTATATGGATACATGTAGTTGGAACTCGAAATCAAACACGGTTTGTGCTAGCTCTTTGAAACTTGGCACAATAATGTAGTTCCAAATTCTATGGCTCTGGTTTGTGTCCTATGGACGTAGCCCCCAGCAGAGACTGACGAGAATCACTTTCATTGAAAGGGGTTGCCAAGCTTCCAAAAAACTACGAGGTTTCTGAAATCTCAGCAAACATATTTTGACCCAATCGTGATGGTACATGCAGGTAATGATCAGTACACCAATCCCACTTGGCTGACCAAATTTCGTTCTTCTAGGTTAAACCGTTCCTTTGCAGTAACCGTTTTCATGTTTAGGTTTCACTTTGTTTTCTCGTATATGGTACATGTATTTGGAACTCTAAATCAAACACTGTTTGTGCTAGCTCTTTGAAAATTGGCACAATAATGTAGTTCCAAGTTCTATGGCTATGGATTGTGTCCTATGGAAGTAGCCTCAAGCAGAGACTGACGAGAATCACTTTCATTGAAAGGGTTGCCAAGCTTCCAAAAAACTACTAGTTTCCTGAAATCTCAGCAAACATTTTTTCACCCAATCTTGATGATACTTGCAGGTAATGATCAGTACACCAGTCCCAATGGCTGACAAAGTTTCGTTCTTCTAGGTTAAACCGTTCCTTTCCAGTAACCGTTTTCATGTTTAGGATTCACTCTGTTTTCTCCTATATGGATACATGTAGTTGCAACTCTAAATCAAACACGGTTTGTGCTAGCTCTTTGAAACTTGGCACAATAATGTAGTTCCAAGTTCTATGGATATGGTTTGTGTCCTATGGAAGTAGCCCCAAGCAGAGACTGACGAGAATCACTTTCATTGAAAGGGGTTGCCAAGCTTCCAAAAAAATACGAGTTTCCTGAAATCTCAGCAAACATTTTTTCACCCAATCTTAATGATACTTGCAGGTAATGATCAGTACACCAGTCCCACTTGTCTCACCAAATTTCGTTCTTCTAGGATAAACCGTTCCTTTGCAGGAACCGTTTTCATGTTTAGGTTTCACTTTGTTTTCTCCTATATGGATACATGTAGTTCGAACTCTAAATCAAACACGGTTTGTGCTAGCTCTTTGAAACTTGGCACAATAATGTAGTTCCAAATTCTATGTCTATGGTTTGTGTCCTATGGAAGTAGAGCCAAGCAGAGACTGATGAGAATCACTTTCATTGAAAGGGGTTGCCAAGCTTCCAAAAAACTACGAGTTTTCTGAAATCTAAGCAAACATATTTTGACCCAATCGTGATGGTACTTGCAGGTAATGATCAGTACACCAATCCCACTTGGCTCACCAAATTTCGTTCTTCTAGGTTAAACCGTTCCTTTGCAGTAACCGTTTTCATGTTTAGGTTTCACTCTGTTTTCTCCTATATGGATACATGTAGTTGGAACTCTAAATCAAACACGGTTTGTGCTAGCTCTTTGAAACTTGGCACAATAATGTAGTTCCAAATTCTATGGCTATGCTTTGTGTCCTATGGAAGTAGCCCCAAGCAGAGACTGACGAGAATCACTTTCATTGAAAGGGGTTGCCAAGCTTCCAAAAAACTACGAGTTTTCTGAAATCTCAGCAAACATATTTTGACCCAATCGTGATGCTACATGCAGGTAATGATCAGTACACCAATCCCACTTGGCACACCACATTTCGTTCTTCTAGGTTAAACCGTTCCTTTGCACTAACCGTTTTCATGTTTAGGTTTCACTCTGTTTTCTCCTATATAGATACATGTAGTTGGAACTCTAAATCAAACACTGTTTGTGCTAGCTCTTTGAAAATTGGCACAATGATGTAGTTCCAAGTTCTATGGCTGCGGTTTGTGTCCTATGGAAGTAGCCCCAAGCAGAGACTGACGAGAATCACTTTCATTGAAAGGGGTTGCCAAGCTTCCAAAAAACTACTAGTTTCCTGAAATCTCAGCAAATATTTTTTCACCCAATCTTGATGATACTTGCAGGTAATGATCAGTACACCAGTCCCACTTTGCTGACCAAATTTCGTTCTTCTAGGTTAAACCGTTCCTTTCCAGTAACCGTTTTCATGTTTAGGTTTCACTCTGTTTTCTCCTATATGGATACATGTACTTGCAACTCTAAATCAAACACGGTTTGTGCTAGCTCATGGAAACTAGGCACAATAATGTAGTTCCAAGTTCTATGGGTATGGTTTGTGTCCTATGGAAGTAGCCCTAAGCAGAGACTGACGAGAATCACTTTCATTGAAAGGGGTTGCCAAGCTTCCAAAAAACTACGAGTTTCCTGAAATCTCAGCAAACATTTTTTCACCCAATCTTGATGATACTTGCAGGTAATGATCAGTACACCAGTCCCACTTGGCTGACCAAATTACGTTCTTCTAGGTTAAACAGTTCCTTTGTAGTAACCGTTTTCATGTTTAGGTTTCACTCCTTTTTCTGCTATATGGATACATGTATTTGGAACTCTAAATCAAACACGGTTTGTGCTAGCTCTTTGAAACTTGGCACAATAATGTAGTTCCAAGTTCTATGGCTATGGTTTGTGTCCTATGGAAGTAGCCCGAAGCAGAGACTGACGAGAATCACTTTCATTGAAAGGGGTTGCCAAGCTTCCAAAAAAATACGAGTTTCCTGAAATCTCAGCAAACATTTTTTCACCCAATCTTGATGATACTTGCAGGTAATGATCAGTACACCAGTCCCACTTGGCTCACCAAATTTAGTTCTTCTAGGTTAAACCGTTCCTTTGCAGTAACCGTTTTCATGTTTAGGTTTCACTCTGTTTTCTCCTATATGGATACATGTAGTTGGAACTCTAAATCAAACACGGTTTGTGCTAGCTCTTTGAAAATTGGCACAATAATGTAGTTCCAAATTCTATGTCTATGGTTTGTGTCCTATGGAAGTAGCCCCAAGCAGAGACTGACGAGAATCACTTTCATTGAAAGGGGTTGCCAAGCTTCCAAAAAACTACGAGTTTTCTGAAATCTAAGCAAACATATTTTGACCCAATCGTGATGGTACTTGCAGGTAATGATCAGTACACCAATCCCACTTGGCTCACCAAATTTCGTTCTTCTAGGTTAAACCGTTCTTTTGCGGTAACCATTTTCATGTTTAGGTTTCACTCTGTTTTCTCCTATATGGATACATGTAGTTGGAACTCGAAATCAAACACGGTTTGTGCTAGCTCTTTGAAACTTGGCACAATAATGTAGTTCCAAATTCTATGGCTATGGTTTGTGTCCTATGGAAGTAGCCCCAAGCAGAGACTGACGAGAATCACTTTCATTGAAAGGGGTTGCCAAGCTTCCAAAAAACTACGAGTTTTCTGAAATCTCAGCAAACATATTTTGACCCAATCGTGATGGTACATGCAGGTAATGATCAGTACACCAATCCCACTAGGCTGACCAAATTTCGTTCTTCTAGGTTAAACCGTTCCTTTGCAGTAACCATTTTCATGTTTAGGTTTCACTTTGTTTTCTCCTATATGGATACATGTAGTTGGAACTCTAAATCAAACACTGTTTGTGCTAGCTCTTTGAAAATTGGCACAATAATGTAGTTCCAAGTTCTATGGCTATGGTTTGTGTCCTATGGAAGTAGCCTCAAGCAGAGACTGACGAGAATCACTTTCATTGAAAGGGTTGCCAAGCTTCCAAAAAACTACTAGTTTCCTGAAATCTCAGCAAACATTTTTTCACCCAATCTTGATGATACTTGCAGGTAATGATCAGTACACCAGTCCCAATGGCTGACAAAGTTTCGTTCTTCTAGGTTAAACCGTTCCTTTCCAGTAACCGTTTTCATGTTTAGGATTCACTCTGTTTTCTCCTATATGGATACATGTAGTTGCAACTCTAAATCAAACACGGTTTGTGCTAGCTCTTTGAAACTTGGCACAATAATTTAGTTCCAAGTTCTATGGATATGGTTTGTGTCCTATGGAAGTAGCCCCAAGGAGAGACTGACGAGAATCACTTTCATTGATAGGGGTTGCCAAGCTTCCAAAAAAATACGAGTTTCCTGAAATCTCAGCAAACATTTTTTCACCCAATCTTGATGATACTTGCAGGTAATGATCAGTACACCAGTCCCACTTGTCTCACCAAATTTCGTTCTTCTAGGATAAACCGTTCCTTTGCAATAACCGTTTTCATGTTTAGGTTTCACTCTGTTTTCTCCTATATGGATACATGTATTTGGAACTCTAAATCAAACACGGTTTGTGCTAGCTCTTTGAAACTTGGCACAATAATGTAGTTCCAAATTCTATGTCTATGGTTTGTGTCCTATGGAAGTAGAGCCAAGCAGAGACTGACGAGAATCACTTTCATTGAAAGGGGTTGCCAAGCTTCCAAAAAACTACGAGTTTTCTGAAATCTAAGCAAACATATTTTGACCCAATCGTGATGGTACTTGCAGGTAATGATCAGTACACCAATCCCACTTGGCTCACCAAATTTCGTTCTTCTAGGTTAAACCGTTCCTTTGCACTAACCGTTTTCATGTTTAGGTTTCACTCTGTTTTCTCCTATATAGATACATGTAGTTGGAACTCTAAATCAAACACTGTTTGTGCTAGCTCTTTGAAAATTGGCACAATAGTGCAGTTCCGAGTTCCATCGCGATGGCTTGTGTCCTATGGAAGTAGCCCCAAGGAGAGAATGACGAGAATCACTTTCATTGAAAGGGGTTGCCAAGCTTCCAAAAAAATACGAGTTTCCTGAAATCTCAGCAAATATTTTTTCACCCAATCTTGATGATACTTGCAGGTAATGATCAGTACACCAGTCCCACTTCGCTCACCAAATTTCGTTCTTCTAGGATAAACCGTTCCTTTGCAGTTACCTTTTTCATGTTTAGGTTTCACTCTGTTTTCTCCTATATGGATACATGTAGTTGGAAATCTAAATCAAACACGGTTTGTGCTAGCTCTTTAAAACTTGGCACAATAATGTAGTTCCAAGTTCTATGGCTATGGTTTGTGTCCTATGGAAGTAGCCCCAAGGAGAGACTGACGAGGGATCACTTTCATTGAAAGGGGTTGCCAAGCTTCCAAAAAACTACGAGTTTCCTGAAATCTCAGCAAACATTTTTTACCCAATCTTGATGATACTTGCAGGTAATGATCAGTACACCAGTCCCATTGGCTGACAAAGTTTCGTTCTTCTAGGTTAAACCGTTCCTTTCCAGTAACCGTTTTCATGTTTATGATTCACTCTGTTTTCTCCTATATGGATACATGTATTTGGAACTCTAAATCAAACACGGTTTGTGCTAGCTCTTTGAAACTTGGCACAATAATGTAGTTCCAAGTTCTATGGATATGGTTTGTGTCCTATGGAAGTAGCGCTAAGCAGAGATTGACGAGAATCACTTTCATTGAAAGGGGTTGCCAAGCTTCCAAAAACTACGAGTTTCCTGAAATCTCAGCAAATATTTTTTCACCCAATCTTGATGATACTTGCAGGTAATGATCAGTACACCAGTCCCACTTTGCTGACCAAGTTTCGTTCTTCTAGGTTAAACCGTTCCTTTCCAGTAACCGTTTTCATGTTTAGGTTTCACTCTGTTTTTCTCCTATATGGATACATGTACTTGCAACTCTAAATCAAACACGGTTTGTGCTAGCTCAAGGAAACTAGGCACAATAATGTAGTTCCAAGTTCTATGGATATGGTTTGTGTCCTATGGAAGTAGCCCTAAGCAGAGACTGACGAGAATCACTTTCATTGAATGGGGTTGCCAAGCTTCCAAAAATCTACGAGTTTCCTGAAATCTCAGCAAACATTTTTTCACCCAATCTTGATGATACTTGCAGGTAATGATCAGTACACCAGTCCCACTTGGCTGACCAAATTACGTTCTTCTAGGTTAAACAGTTTCCTTTGTAGTAACCGTTTTCATGTTTAGGTTTCACTCTTTTTTCTGCTATATGGATACATGTATTTGGAACTCTAAATCAAACACGGTTTGTGCTAGCTCTTTGAAACTTGGCACAATAATGTAGTTCCAAGTTCTATGGCTATGGTTTGTGTCCTATGGAAGTAGCCCAAAGCAGAGACTGACGAGAATCACTTTCATTGAAAGGGGTTGCCAAGCTTCAAAAAAAATACGAGTTTCCTGAAATCTCAGCAAACATTTTTTCACCCAATCTTGATGATACTTGCTGGTAATGATCAGTACACCAGTCCCACTTGGCTCACCAAATTTAGTTCTTCTAGGTTAAACCGTTCCTTTGCAATAACCGTTTTCATGTTTAGGTTTCACTCTGTTATCTCCTATATGGATACATGTAGTTGGAACTCTAAATCAAACACGGTTTGTGCTACCTCTTTGAAACTTGGCACAATAATGTAGTTCCAAATTCTATGTCTATGGTTTGTGTCCTATGGAAGTAGCCCCAAGCAAGAGACTGACGAGAATCACTTTCATTGGAAAGGGGTTGCCAAGCTTCCAAAAAACTACGAGTTTTCTGAAATCTCAGCAAACATATTTTGACCCAATCGTGATGGTACATGCAGGTAATGATCAGTACACCAATCCCATTTGGCTCACCAAATTTCGTTCTTCTAGTTTAAACCGTTCCTTTGCACTAACCGTTTTCATGTTTAGGTTTCACTATGTTTTCTCCTATATAGATACATGTAGTTGGAACTCTAAATCAAACACTGTTTGTGCTAGCTCTTTGAAAATTGGCACAATAATGTAGTTCCAAGTTCTATGGCTATGGTTTGTGTCCTATGGAAGTAGCCCCAAGCAGAGACTGACGAGAATCACTTTCATTGAAAGGGTTGCCATGCTTCCAAAAAAATACGAGTTTCCTGAAATCTCAACAATCATTTTTCACCCAATCTTGATGATACTTGCAGGTAATCATCAGTACACCAGTCCCACTTGGCTCACCAAATTTAGTTCTTCTAGGTTAAACCGTTCCTTTTCAGTAACCGTTTTCATGTTTCGGTTTCACTCTGTTTTCTACTATGTGGATACATGTATTTGGAACTCAAAATCAAACACGGTTTCTGCTAGCTCTTTGAAACTTGGCACAATAATGTAGTTCCAAGTTCTATGGCTATGGTTTGTGTCCTATGGAAGTAGCCCCAAGCAGAGACTGACGAGAATCACTTTCATTGAAAGGGGTTGCCAAGCTTCCAAAATACTCCGAGTTTTCTGAAATCTCAGCAAACATATTTTGACCCAATCGTGATGGTACTTGCAGGTAATGATCAGTACACAAATCCCACTTGGCTCACCAAATTTCGTTCTTCTAGGTTAAACCGTTCCTTTGCAGTAAACGTTTTCATGTTTAGGTTTCACTCTGTTTTCTCCTATATGGATACATGTAGTTGGAAATCTAAATCAAACACGGTTTGTGCTAGCTCTTTAAAACTTGGCACAGTAATGTAGTTCCAAGTTCTATGGCTATGGTTTGTGTCCTATGGAAGTAGCCCCAAGGAGAGACTGACGAGGATCACTTTCATTGAAAGGGGTTGCCAACCTTCCAAAAAACTACGAGTTTCCTGAAATCTCAGCAAACATTTTTTACCCAATCTTGATGATACTTGCAGGTAATGATCAGTACACCAGTCCCATTGGCTGACAAAGTTTCGTTCTTCTAGGTTAAACCATTCCTTTCCAGTAACCGTTTTCATGTTTAGGATTCACTCTGTTTTCTCCTATATGGATACATGTATTTGGAACTCTAAATCAAACACGGTTTGTGCTAGCTCTTTGAAACTTGGCACAATAATGTAGTTCCAAGTTCTATGGATATGGTTTGTGTCCTATGGAAGTAGCCCTAAGCAGAGATTGACGAGAATCACTTTCATTGAAAGGGGTTTCCAAGCTTCCAAAAAAACTACGAGTTTCCTGAAATCTCAGCAAATATTTTTTCACCCAATCTTGATGATACTTGCAGGTAATGATCAGGACACCAGTCCCACTTTGCTGACCAAGTTTCGTTCTTCTAGGTTAAACCGTTCCTTTGCAATAACCGTTTTCATGTTTAGGTTTCACTCTGTTATCTCCTATATGGATACATGTAGTTGGAACTCTAAATCAAACACGGTTTGTGCTAGCTCTTTGAAACTTGGCACAATAATGTAGTTCCAAATTCTATGTCTATGGTTTGTGTCCTATGGAAGTAGCCCCAAGCAGAGACTGACGAGAATCACTTCATTGAAAGGGGTTGCCAAGCTTCCAAAAAACTACGAGTTTTCTGAAATCTCAGCAAACATATTTTGACCCAATCGTGATGGTACATGCAGGTAATGATCAGTACACCAATCCCACTTGGCTCACCAAATTTCGTTCTTCTAGTTTAAACCGTTCCTTTGCACTAACCGTTTTCATGTTTAGGTTTCACTATGTTTTCTCCTATATAGATACATGTAGTTGGAACTCTAAATCAAACACTGTTTGTGCTAGCTCTTTGAAAATTGGCACAATAATGTAGTTCCAAGTTCTATGGCTATGGTTTGTGTCCTATGGAAGTAGCCCCAAGCAGAGACTGACGAGAATCACTTTCATTGAAAGGGTTGCCATGCTTCCAAAAAACTACGAGTTTCCTGAAATCTCAGCAAACATTTTTTCACCCAATCTTGATGATACTTGCAGGTAATGATCAGTACACCAGTCCCACTTGGCTGACCAAATTTCGTTCTTCTAGGTTAAACCGTTCCTTTTCAGTAACCGTTTTCATGTTTCGGTTTCACTCTGTTTTCTACTATATGGATACATGTATTTGGAACTCAAAATCAAACACGGTTTGTGCTAGCTCTTTGAAACTTGGCACAATAATGTAGTTCCAAGTTCTATGGCTATGGTTTGTGTCCTATGGAAGTAGCCCCAAGCAGAGACTGACGAGAATCACTTTCATTGAAAGGGGTTGCCAAGCTTCCAAACAACTCCGAGTTTTCTGAAATCTCAGCAAACATATTTTGACCCAATCGTGATGGTACTTGCAGGTAATGATCAGTACACAAATCCCCACTTGGCTCACCAAATTTCGTTCTTCTAGGTTAAACCGTTCCTTTGCAGTAAACGTTTTCCATGTTTAGGTTTCACTCTGTTTTCTCCTATATGGATACATGTAGTTGGAAATCTAAATCAAACACGGTTTGTGCTAGCTCTTTAAAACTTGGCACAGTAATGTAGTTCCAAGTTCTATGGCTATGGTTTGTGTCCTATGGAAGTAGCCCCAAGGAGAGACTGACGAGGATCACTTTCATTGAAAGGGGTTGCCAACCTTCCAAAAAACTACGAGTTTCCTGAAATCTCAGCAAACATTTTTTTACCCAATCTTGATGATACTTGCAGGTAATGATCAGTACACCAGTCCCATTGGCTGACAAAGTTTCGTTCTTCTAGGTTAAACCATTCCTTTCCAGTAACCGTTTTCATGTTTAGGATTCACTCTGTTTTCTCCTATATGGATACATGTATTTGGAACTCTAAATCAAACACGGTTTGTGCTAGCTCTTTGAAACTTGGCACAATAATGTAGTTCCAAGTTCTATGGATATGGTTTGTGTCCTATGGAAGTAGCCCTAAGCAGAGATTGACGAGAATCACTTTCATTGAAAGGGGTTGCCAAGCTTCCAAAAAACTACGAGTTTCCTGAAATCTCAGCAAATATTTTTTCACCCAATCTTGATGATACTTGCAGGTAATGATCAGTACACCAGTCCCACTTTGCTGACCATGTTTCGTTCTTCTAGGTTAAACCGTTCCTTTCCAGTAAACCGTTTTCATGTTTAGGTTTCACTCTGTTTTCTCCTATATGGATACATGTACTTGCAACTCTAAATCAAACACGGTTTGTGCTAGCTCAAGGAAACTAGGCACAATAATGTAGTTCCAAGTTCTATGGATATGGTTTGTGTCCTATGGAAGTAGCCCTAAGCAGAGACTGACGAGAATCACTTTCATTGAAAGGGGTTGCCAAGCTTCCAAAAAACTACGAGTTTCCTGAAATCTCAGCAAACATTTTTTCACCCAATCCTGATGATACTTGCAGGTAATGATCAGTACACCAGTCCCACTTGGCTGACCAAATTACGTTCTTCTAGGTTAAACAGTTCCTTTGTAGTAACCGTTTTCATGTTTAGGTTTCACTCTTTTTTCTGCTATATGGATACATGTATTTGGAACTCTAAATCAAACACGGTTTGTGCTAGCTCTTTGAAACTTGGCACAATAATGTAGTTCCAAGTTCTATGGCTATGGTTTTGTGTCCTATGGAAGTAGCCCGAAGCAGAGACTGACGAGAATCACTTTCATTGAAAGGGGTTGCCAAGCTTCAAAAAAATACGAGTTTCCTGAAATCTCAGCAAACATTTTTTCACCCAATCTTGATGATACTTGCAGGTAATGATCAGTACACCAGTCCCACTTGGCTCACCAAATTTAGTTCTTCTAGGTTAAACCGTTCCTTTGCAATAACCGTTTTCATGTTTAGGTTTCACTCTGTTTTCTCCTATATGGATACATGTAGTTGGAACTCTAAATCAAACACGGTTTCTGCTAGCTCTTTGAAACTTGGCACAATAATGTAGTTCCAAATTCTATGTCTATGGTTTGTGTCCTATGGAAGTAGCCCCAAGCAGAGACTGACGAGAATCACTTTCATTGAAAAGGGGTTGCCAAGCTTCCAAAAAACTACGAGTTTTCTGAAATCTCAGCAAACATATTTGACCCAATCGTGATGGTACATGCAGGTAATGATCAGTACACCAATCCCACTTGGCTCACCAAATTTCGTTCTTCTAGTTTAAACCGTTCCTTTGCACTAACCGTTTTCATGTTTAGGTTTCACTATGTTTTCTCCTATATAGATACATGTAGTTGGAACTCTAAATCAAACACTGTTTGTGCTAGCTCTTTGAAAATTGGCACAATAATGTAGTTCCAAGTTCTATGGCTATGGTTTGTGTCCTATGGAAGTAGCCCCAAGCAGAGACTGACGAGAATCACTTTCATTGAAAGGGTTGCCATGCTTCCAAAAAACTACGAGTTTCCTGAAATCTCAGCAAACATTTTTTCACCCAATCTTGATGATACTTGCAGGTAATGATCAGTACACAAATCCCACTTGGCTCACCAAATTTCGTTCTTCTAGGTTAAACCGTTCCTTTGCAGTAAACGTTTTCATGTTTAGGTTTCACTCTCTTTTCTCCTATATGGATACATGTAGTTGGAAATCTAAATCAAACACGGTTTGTGCTAGCTCTTTAAAACTTGGCACAATAATGTAGTTCCAACTTCTATGGCTATGGTTTGTGTCCTATGGAAGTAGCCCCAAGGAGAGACTGACGAGGATCACTTTCATTGAAAGGGGTTGCCAAGCTTCCAAAAAACTACGAGTTTCCTGAAATCTCAGCAAACATTTTTTACCCAATCTTGATAATACTTGCAGGTAATGATCAGTACACCAGTCCCATTGGCTGACAAAGTTTCGTTCTTCTAGGTTAAACCGTTCCTTTCCAGTAACCGTTTTCATGTTTAGGATTCACTCTGTTTTCTCCTATATGGATACATGTAGTTGGAACTCTAAATCAAACACGGTTTGTGCTAGCTCTTTGAAACTTGGCACAATAATGTAGTTCCAAGTTCTATGGTTATGGTTTGTGTCCTATGGAAGTAGAGCCAAGCAGAGACTGACGAGAATCACTTTCATTGAAAGGGGTTGCCAAGCTTCCAAAAAACTACGAGTTTCCTGAAATCTCAGCAAATATTTTTTCACCCAATCTTGATGATACTTGCAGGTAATGATCAGTACACCAGTCCCACTTTGCTGACCAAGTTTCGTTCTTCTAGGTTAAACCGTTCCTTTGCAGTAACCGTTTTCATGTTTAGGTTTCACTCTGTTTTCTCCTATATGGATACATGTAGTTGGAACTCTAAATCAAACACGGTTTGTGCTAGCTCTTTGAAACTTGGCACAATAATGTAGTTCCAAATTCTATGGCTATGGTTTGTGTCCTATGGAAGTAGCCCCAAACAGAGACTGACGAGAACCACTTTCATTGAAAGGGGTTGCCAAGCTTCCAAAAAACTACTAGTTTCCTGAAATCTCAGCAAACATTTTTTCACCCAATCTTGATGATACTTGCAGGTAATGATCAGTACACCAGTCCCATTGGCTGACAAAGTTTCGTTCTTCTAGGTTAAACCGTTCCTTTCCAGTAACTGTTTTCATGTTTAGGATTCACTCTGTTTTCTCCTATATGGATACATGTAGTTGCAACTCTAAATCAAACACGGTTTGTGCTAGCTCTTTGAAACTTGGCACAATAATGTAGTTCCAAGTTCTATGGATATGGTTTGTGTCCTATGGAAGTAGCCCCAAGCAGAGACTGACGAGAATCACTTTCATTGAAAGGGGTTGCCAAGCTTCCAAAAAAATACGAGTTTCCTGAATCTCAGCAAACATTTTTTCACCCAATCTTGATGATACTTGCAGGTAATGATCAGTACACCAGTCCCACTTCGCTCACCAAATTCGTTCTTCTAGGATAAACCGTTCCTTTGCAGTTACCGTTTTCATGTTTAGGTTTCACTCTGTTTTCTCCTATATGGATACATGTAGTTGGAAATCTAAATCAAACACGGTTTGTGCTAGCTCTTTAAAAACTTGGCACAATAATGTAGTTCCAAGTTCTATGGCTATGGTTTGTGTCCTATGGAAGTAGCCCCAAGGAGAGACTGAAGAGGATCACTTTCATTGAAAGGGGTTGCCAAGCTTCCAAAAAACTACGAGTTTCCTGAAATCTCAGCAAACATTTTTTACCCAATCTTGATGATACTTGCAGGTAATGATCAGTACACCAGTCCCATTGGCTGACAAAGTTTCGTTCTTCTAGGTTAAACCGTTCCTTTCCAGTAACCGTTTTCATGTTTATGATTCACTCTGTTTTCTCCTATATGGATACATGTATTTGGAACTCTAAATCAAACACGGTTTGTGCTAGCTCTTTGAAACTTGGCACAATAATGTAGTTCCAAGTTCTATGGGATATGGTTTGTGTCCTATGGAAGTAGCGCTAAGCAGAGATTGACGAGAATCACTTTCATTGAAAGGGGTTGCCAAGCTTCCAAAAAACTACGAGTTTCCTGAAATCTCAGCAAATATTTTTTCACCCAATCTTGATGATACTTGCAGGTAATGATCAGTACACCAGTCCCACTTTGCTGACCAAGTTTCGTTCTTCTAGGTTAAACCGTTCCTTTCCAGTAACCGTTTTCATGTTTAGGTTTCACTCTGTTTCTCCTATATGGATACATGTACTTGCAACTCTAAATCAAACACGGTTTGTGCTAGCTCAAGGAAACTAGGCACAATAATGTAGTTCCAAGTTCTATGGATATGGTTTGTGTCCTATGGAAGTAGCCCTAAGCAGAGACTGACGAGAATCACTTTCATTGAATGGGGTTGCCAAGCTTCCAAAAATCTACGAGTTTCCTGAAATCTCAGCAAACATTTTTTCACCCAATCTTGATGATACTTGCAAGTAATGATCAGTACACCAGTCCCACTTGGCTGACCAAATTACGTTCTTCTAGGTTAAACAGTTCCTTTGTAGTAACCGTTTTCATGTTTAGGTTTCACTCTTTTTTCTGCTATATGGATACATGTATTTGGGAACTCTAAATCAAACACGGTTTGTGCTAGCTCTTTGAAACTTGGCACAATAATGTAGTTCCAAGTTCTATGGCTATGGTTTGTGTCCTTTGGAAGTAGCCCGAAGCAGAGACTGACGAGAATCACTTTCATTGAAAGGGGTTGCCAAGCTTCAAAAAAAATACGAGTTTCCTGAAATCTCAGCAAACATTTTTTCACCCAATCTTGATGATACTTGCAGGTAATGATCAGTACACCAGTCCACTTGGCTCACCAAATTTAGTTCTTCTAGGTTAAACCGTTCCTTTGCAATAACCGTTTTTATGTTTAGGTTTCACTCTGTTATCTCCTATATGGATACATGTAGTTGGAACTCTAAATCAAACACGGTTTGTGCTAGCTCTTTGAAACTTGGCACAATAATGTAGTTCCAAATTCTATGTCTATGGTTTGTGTCCTATGGAAGTAGCCCCAAGCAGAGACTGAGGAGAATCACTTTCATTGAAAGGGGTTGCCAAGCTTCCAAAAAACTACGAGTTTTCTGAAATCTCAGCAAACATATTTTGACCCAATCGTGATGGTACATGCAGGTAATGATCAGTACACCAATCCCACTTGGCTCACCAAATTTCGTTCTTCTAGTTTAAACCGTTCCTTTGCACTAACCGTTTTCATGTTTAGGTTTCACTATGTTTTCTCCTATATAGATACATGTAGTTGGAACTCTAAATCAAACACTGTTTGTGCTAGCTCTTTGAAAATTGGCACAATAATGTAGTTCCAAGTTCTATGGCTATGGTTTGTGTCCTATGGAAGTAGCCCCAAGCAGAGACTGACGAGAATCACTTTCATTGAAAGGGTTGCCATGCTTCCAAAAAACTACGAGTTTCCTGAAATCTCAGCAAACATTTTTCACCCAATCTTGATGATACTTGCAGGTAATGATCAGTACACCAGTCCCACTTGGCTGACCAAATTTCGTTCTTCTAGGTTAAACCGTTCCTTTTCAGTAACCGTTTTCATGTTTCGGTTTCACTCTGTTTTCTACTATATGGATACATGTATTTGGAACTCAAAATCAAACACGGTTTGTGCTAGCTCTTTGAAACTTGGCACAATAATGTAGTTCCAAGTTCTATGGCTATGGTTTGTGTCCTATGGAAGTAGCCCCAAGCAGAGACTGACGAGAATCACTTTCATTGAAAGGGGTTGCCAAGCTTCCAAACAACCCCGAGTTTTCTGAAATCTCAGCAAACATATTTTGACCCAATCGTGATGGTACTTGCAGGTAATGATCAGTACACAAATCCCACTTGGCTCACCAAATTTCGTTCTTCTAGGTTAAACCGTTCCTTTGCAGTAAACGTTTTCAAGTTTAGGTTTCACTCTGTTTTCTCCTATATGGATACATGTAGTTGGAATCTAAATCAAACACGGTTTGTGCTAGCTCTTTAAAACTTGGCACAGTAATGTAGTTCCAAGTTCTATGGCTATGGTTTGTGTCCTATGGAAGTAGCCCCAAGGAGAGACTGACGAGGATCACTTTCATTGAAAGGGGTTGCCAACCTTCCAAAAAACTACGAGTTTCCTGAAATCTCAGCAAACATTTTTTACCCAATCTTGATGATACTTGCAGGTAATGATCAGTACACCAGTCCCATTGGCTGACAAAGTTTCGTTCTTCTAGGTTAAACCATTCCTTTCCAGTAACCGTTTTCATGTTTAGGATTCACTCTGTTTTCTCCTATATGGATACATGTATTTGGAACTCTAAATCAAACACGGTTTGTGCTAGCTCTTTGAAACTTGGCACAATAATGTAGTTCCAAGTTCTATGGATATGGTTTGTGTCCTATGGAAGTAGCCCTAAGCAGAGATTGACGAGAATCACTTTCATTGAAAGGGGTTGCCAAGCTTCCAAAAAACTACGAGTTTCCTGAAATCTCAGCAAATATTTTTTCACCCAATCTTGATGATACTTGCAGGTAATGATCAGTACACCAGTCCCACTTTGCTGACCAAGTTTCGTTCTTCTAGGTTAAACCGTTCCTTTCCAGTAACCGTTTTCATGTTTAGGTTTCACTCTGTTTTCTCCTATATGGATACATGTACTTGCAACTCTAAATCAAACACGGTTTGTGCTAGCTCAAGGAAACTAGGCACAATAATGTAGTTCCAAGTTCTATGGATATGGTTTGTGTCCTATGGAAGTAGCCCTAAGCAGAGACTGACGAGAATCACTTTCATTGAAAGGGGTTGCCAAGCTTCCAAAAAACTACGAGTTTCCTGAAATCTCAGCAAACATTTTTTCACCCAATCTTGATGATACTTGCAGGTAATGATCAGTACACCAGTCCCATTTGGCTGACCAAATTACGTTCTTCTAGGTTAAACAGTTCCTTTGTAGTAACCGTTTTCATGTTTAGGTTTCACTCTTTTTTCTGCTATATGGATACATGTATTTGGAACTCTAAATCAAACACGGTTTGTGCTAGCTCTTTGAAACTTGGCACAATAATGTAGTTCCAAGTTCTATGGCTATGGTTTGTGTCCTATGGAAGTAGCCCGAAGCAGAGACTG